>NC_133658.1:793283234-793403234 GCF_037893015.1 Macrotis lagotis
CTTACATCTACTGTATACTTCTAGTTTCACTTCTACTTCTTAGAATCCATTGTTTCCTTCAAGAATTAGGTCAAATATTACTATTCCAAGCATAATATCAGGCATATGGAAAGTTGCGAATAAATCCTTGGTTGGTTGAACAAACAATAGATATAGAGGTATTGTGCTTGGCCCTGGGCTACTTAACATTTTTATTAATGACTTGGATAAAAAGATAGGTAGCGTACTTGCCAAATTTACATGGGACAGAAATCTGAGCGAGATGGGTAGAATACTGGATGAGAGATTTAGGATCCTAAAAGATCTTTTCAAAAGAAAGCATTTTCAAACAAATCTAAAAAGTTGAAATTCAATAAGGGGAAATATAAAGTTTTATATAAATTCAAAAAGTCAACTTCATAAGTATAATAAGGAGGAGATTATAGGAAAATGTCTGGGAGTGTGGGCAGTTTTAGTAGACTGCAAGCTCAGTATAAATTAGTAATATGATGTAGTTGCCAAAACAAATAATGTGATTTCACATCACAGTATTGTGGAAGCAATGAATACTACTGTTCTCTGTCCCCATCAGATACCATCTGAAGTATCATAATCAAAGAACATAGAAAGAACATTGATAGACTGGAAAGCCCAGGGAATATTACCAGAATGGGGCAGGACCTGGGGTCAATAACACCTGACAATGTGTTGAAGAAATTGAGGACAAGAAAAAACTTGGGAGGGAGAATATAATAGTTATGTTCAAGTATCGAAGGTCTGTCATGAGGAAGAGAATTGTAGCAGGGGAATTTGATGTGTTTTGTTCTCAGAGGAAAAATACCAGGATCATTGAGTAGAAGTTACAAAGAGGGAAATTTAGGTCTGATTTTGGAAAAAAATTCCTAACCATTAGAGCTGTTCAAAAGTAGAATGGCCTCCTTTAGGAGAAAGGGAATTGTCCCTCATATGAGGTCTTCAATATTTATTGCTTGTGTATGTGTGTGTAAGTATAAATATATATTTAAACACCCATATATAGTCAAATAAATGCATATACATTTATGTCTATATGCACATGTATTATATATATATAGCAAATAGCATAATATTTGTATTGTATTATATTATAATTTGTATTACATGTATTGTTATATTATAATTTATACTATAATTTGTATTACAAATAATACAATATAGTACATATATAGGTATCACATGTTTTTGGTTTATATAATGTCATAATTGGAATTCCTTTTGAATGATGATTAGTCTGCTAAGTTTACTTTGAATGCTAAAATTTTGTCCTTCTATACCTCTAATTCAGTTTTAAACTTTGAAGATGTAATCTATTTTGGATAATTTTTTGTGATAGCATGTCTGATACTTGTTCTTATTTTTGGCAAACATAATATAAAGATTTTATAAAGATGAGAGAGCAGGAATAAGCATCAATATTGTTGATGTTCTGTAGTTATAGGGGGTAGGGTGGTTGATCTTTTCCCATTCTTTTAAAATTTTTCCTTCTTTAATATTTGTTGAAAATAAGCATTCAAGTGCCTCTAAAACAATTTGCTTCTAGAAGTGACTTTTTTTCAAACATACACACACACACACATAGATATTCATACATATTTATATAGCCAAGTTGAATCATTCCTTCTGACTTTGTCTCCTGAAGTTCCACTGCTACTTCCTTATAAAATATTTGGGATACTGAGGAAAAAGGTGCCATGTATTTGTCTCAAAAGTCATTCCCCAAGAGATAAATTGTCAGAGGATATGAACAAGCACTTTTCAAAGGAAGAAATCCAAGCTACCAACAAATATATGAAAAAAATTCTACAATTTTCTTTTAAATTAGAGAAATACATATTAAAGAAACCCTGATACCATTCTGTACCTATCAGATGGGCAGATTACCCCAAAATGACAATTATTGTAAAACCTTCAGGGAAATAGACTAATGCTTTGTTGATAGAGTTATTAATTGGGTTAGCCATTCTGGAAAGAAATTTGGCACTATGTCACCTGTCACTAAACTGTGATTATTCTTTGACCCAGTTAGACTACAGCAGGATTTTTTTGGAATAGAAGAAAATTAGAACCTAAGTAGGTGTTAGTCTATAAGACAATAGCCAAATAAAATAGGGTATATGAGTACACTGTAATATTTTGGGGCCACAAGAAATAAGAAATGGATGATTTCAGAGAACCCTAGAAGACCTAAACAAACTGATGCAAAATAAGGTGAGCAGAACCAAGAGAATAATTTATATAATAACAATAATATCATAAAGAAAACAATTCTGAAAAACTTGAGAACCCTATCAATATAATGACCAACCACAAATGAAGAGGACTGATAATAAAACTTACTACTCACTTCTTGTCAGAGAGCTGATGGAATCAAGAAACAAAATGATACACAAATTTTTGGACCCAATGTGAGAATTTGTTTTGATTTGCGAATTTAATTATCTATATTTGATATAAGAAATTTGTTTTTTTTTTCTCCCAGTTGTGGGGTAGAAGTTGGACAAGGAAAGATAGGAATAGGGAAGCAAAAAAAAAAGATAAAAAAAGCAAGAAAAGAGTTTCTCTCAGATATCTTTAAAAAGAAGAAAAGAAGCAAAAGGAACAAAGAAAAGTCAGGTGAGCAGGTATCACTTTGAAAACTACAGGCTAATCTTATACAGTGTCCCAAAAGTTTTAGTTTGGTTTTAAGCATCAATAACTTGAAACTACACTAAGACTTTTGGGATGCCAGTTATACTTAAAGGGACTACTAGGTGGTGCAATGGATATCTGGAGTCAGGAAGACTCATCTTCCTGAGTTCAAATCTGGCCTCTGAGACTTACTGGCTCTGTGACCCTGGGCAAATCATTTAACTCCTTATCCGTAAAACGAGCTGGAGAAAGAAACAGCAAACCAGTCCAGTATTTCTGTCAAGAAAATCCCTAATGAAGAGTCAGACATGACTGAAAAATGACTGCATAATGGGTATACTTAAAAAATAGGATGTACATAATAAAGGCCTGCACTTTCATGTACCATTCTCTTTTTCTGTTCTACTCTATAAGAAAAATGCATATTCCATTTTGTGTCAATTATTTCAAATCAACTCACTAACTATTGGACAAAGATTGCACATTAATATTATCAATAATTTGCATATACTTAAAACTGGGTGACTTTTATCAACCTTTGTTTGGCCTCCCTCCCCCTTTTTTTTGTCAGTGTCACTGCAGTAGACTAGGGGTCAGTCTGTCATTCTCACTCTGATTTCTTATCTTGATGTAGAGGGGATCCTAGTTTCTTGAAAGTAATTCTAGTGAAACACTGGTTCTGACAAGTTTGATTGTGATAGAAAGATTCCAACCATGGCAAAAGCAAAAAACTGAGCCTGCTTTCTGAGCCCTGGTCTAGCAAAGGATAGAGAACTAGGCTAGAGGTTTGGTGATGAAATTTTTGAAAAATACAGCATAATCTTAAGACTTTAGAGTACTCTTAGACCTTAGAGTGCTCTTCCATTAAAGGTAAAGTAGCTCCTCCCCACCAAAAAACAGATGGGGGGTACTAAGATTCACACAATTTTTAGACTGCCTTGAAACTTTAATTTGAATGTTGCCACCCTATGTGTAAGATCTTTGTTCAATTTTACTAAGGGAGAGATTGAATCATATCAGTTTTGACATAGACTCTTTTTTCAAGTCCCTAGCTACTAAGTATCCTAAACTATTTGGCATTCAAATGTCTTTTATTTAATTTACTTTATATTTATTCAATATATGATTATACAAACACATTGCATCTCCCATTAGAATGTAAGCTTTGAGAGTTTAATTCTTTGTATTTGTATCTCCCAAACATAATACTTGGCACAAAATAGACAATTAATAAATGCTAGTTGGTTTTTTGACATTCTCACTCTCAATGAAAGTAGAGGACGAAAGTTGCAGCTAAATGGAAGGATGGCTGACAGATTCTCCTTGGAGAGGCAAGGAAACAGGATGGCAGAGTTGGTTTTATTATGCACCAAAGGCAACAAGAAACATAATTTCATGGGAAATTTGGTTATCTCATATTGCAGCAGTCATGATAAGTATTTATAAAAAGACCACCATGAAAATAATTGCATCTTATGGACCAACTATCAGTTGCAACAGATGAAGTGGTAAAGAAATTCTATAAAGTTCTCAATAAAGTTCCCTCCCCCCAAATTAAATCAACATGTACTTTTGATATTTGATGATTTCAATGCCAAGGTGGCATAGGTGAGAATGTTGAGAAATATATTGAAAAATGCAGATCCTGAATGAGGAATGAGAGGGACCAAAAGAAACTTAAGCCTCATGACTCTGTATCATGAATATTTTCTTTAAGAAAAGTATCAGTAGGTGCTGGACATAGTGAGCTCCAAATAACTTTATGAAAAATAAAGTTGATTGCACTTTTAACAGACAGGAAGTGTCTCATTACTGACGTGGGAGTCATTCCTATACCAGCTGTCTGTATACAGTCAGACCATCTACTTGTATGAGCAAAGATGAAAATTGGTACAAAGCTAGAAAAAAAAGAATAAAAATGAGGAAAAGATATGATATGCAATTAAAACTCAATCCTAACTGCTTCAAACAAGTTGTTGAAGATGAGAAATAAGATATGGACTACAGAAAGAACACAGACATAGACTATAATAACTTCTTACCGAGGTTTTACTGATAAAAATAAATTGCCATAACCAGGATATCAAAAGAAACTAAAAAACACCTTAGTCAGATACTATGACTTATTTGCCAAAGGGAGAGATATAGTTGCTGAGTACAATGTTGGCTTAAACTACAAATTCAATTATAAAATTTTATAGAGATGTATAATGGAAGATGATGAGAAGTATAACTTCATAAAATAGAATCAGTAGAGAGAAGATCCAGTTTAAAGGAAGTCTGTAAAGATAACCAATTAAGTAAAGCTATCTCAAGGACATTCTAAAAATGGAAATCTAAGAACAACAAACAGAGGAAAATGGAAAAGATCTACAAAGATTTTTGTAGTAAGCATTTTTACTTTTCTGTCATATATTTTAATAATGAAACCTCGAATTCATTCTAAGCAAAAGACGTTCCAGCCTTGAACTCCAACATCATCCTGGAGATGTTTGTAGAAGTTGTATGAATAATACTAAAGAGAACAAAGATGGGAAAAGCAGTCGAATCAGACCAAATGTCCATGTGGAAATTCTTTGCTGGAGGTAACAGTTAATGGAGATATCCAGTAAAGATATTAAGAGATTGAACCAGCAGTTATCTAGAAGATTGTAAGATACCAAAGGCATTGGGGGAGGGGGGGAAACCCTGAACCTTATTACTTATTTTGCTTTTATGTAGTGTTTTAAGGTTTGCAAAGTCTTATATACAAATATACAAACATATATAGTTGTTAAAATATGCATATATACATATATAATAACCTATATTTTATATCTATATAAAAGAAATCACTTGATCCTCACAAGAAAATTGTGAGGTAGGTGCTATTAACATTCTCATTTTAAAGATGAGAAGCTGAGATTGAGAACAAAAAGTAAGTGACTTGTCCAGGAACATATAGATAGTAAATGTCTGAGGAGGATTCAAACTTAGGTTTTCCAGTATTCTATCCATTAAAATACCCAAAGATCAATTATTATTCAATATGTCTACCTTCCTGATTATATAAGTTTTCAACTATAAAGGACCTATGAAAGAAAATTCTATCCACCTCCAGAAAAAGATCTAATAAATTGAAGCATACAAAGTATGGTTTTGCATATATTTAATCTGTGTTAGTGAGGCAGGTAAGTGAAGCAGTGAATAGAGAACTGGGCTTGGAATCAGGAAGACTCATCTTTATGAGTTCAAATCCAGCTGCAGACACTTATTAGCTGTGTGAACCTAGGTGATCACTTAACTTTGCTTACCTTAGTTTCCTCATCTGCAAAATGAATTGGAGCAGGAAATGGCAAACCACTCCAGTCCTTTGCAAAGAAAACCCAATACAGGGTCACTGAGAGTCAGATATGCTTAAAATGAATCAAGGACTACAAAAACCTGTTTCAAATAGTGGTCTTCTCCACTGTATATTGGAGAGGGAGAAAGGAAGAGAGTTTTGAACTTAAAATGTAACAAAAAATAAATAAGACAAACTTTTTAAAAATTATATGAGATTTTTATGAGAATCATTTACACAGACATTAGGGCATCCTCATATTGGTAGGAAATAAATAAATAAATAAGAATTATTAAAAATTAGACCCCATTATATAATTGACAGAAAGATGTAGAGAATGTAAGATCCCATTGCAATTTTTGTTGTTTTTTAAGCACTTGATTTAGTACAATTAAAATCTCTTTTTTTAACACAGTTTCTTCCATTCATACATCAAAAATTATTCAAGATCTCTTGAAAGATATAACAATGGATATAAGCTTGCTTGAAGGTAGCTGATTATAAATATTAGGAGAGGCATAAATATTTATGAGAGGCTCTTGTCAGAGTAATATCACCAATGTCATAGAATAGATCCCTCACAGAGTTCAAGTTGAATAGCGATTCTCTATAGATGGTGAGTTTCTTCCAGTTAATCTAGTTTGCAGAAATCACAAAACTGACAACATCAAACCCCAGACAGTTCAAAGTCTCCTGGAAAGATCTGTAAGGACACAGATATTGCTGTTCAGACATTTTCAGTCCCATCCAATTCTGTGATCCCGTGTGGGTTTTTTTTTGGCAATGACACTGAACTAGTTTTCCATTTCCTTTTCCAGATCATTTGACAGATGAGGTAACTGATGTAAACAGGGTTAAGTGACTTGCCTACAGTCTCACAGCTAGTGTTTGGGGTCAGATTTGAACTCTAAAAGATGAGTCTTCCTGATTCCAGGCCTAGAACTCCATCCACTGTGCACTTAGCTCCTCAAGGGACTCAAATGACTTTGGCCTAATTATGCAGGCAGGAAAAATCAAGTGGATGAAGAATCACTGTTGTACAAATGATGTCCATACTTATCCAACAATATATATGATTGACATCCAGATCTGTAGCTATCTCTATGTATGAGCACATAGTACAAAAAGATAAGTTGGGCCCAGAATTAAACAGAAGAGTAGGCTAATTTCCTTCAAGAAACTGTAGAAACCCACTGTTGATTTGAAAACTCTCCCAGAAACAAAGACCCATCTTTAGATAGTAATAATTTTAAGGTTTTTGAAATATTTTGGAGAGGGCACCTAAGAGAGACTCTTCTCCTGCCACCATCTTGGCTCACCCCCTTCCCCATCTTTTAAACATCAGCACTCATTCTACTAGTGTTGTGTGATTGTGTGTCATGAGACACTCACTACAGTCACCAAAATGAAAAACTAGTATACAGAATTTGCTGGAAAAGTATATGTTGGGTATGAGCACTTATAGCATCTGGGTGCCATAGTTGATGGGGAACTGGCCTGAAGTTGGGAATATCTACATTCAAATTCAGCTTCATGTACTCTGTGTCTATGCAAACAAGTGCTTAGCAAATAGTAGGTCCTTTAGAAAACTTATTCCCTTTCCCTGTAAAATCCTATAAATAAGAAACTATAAGGGATGACAGCAGGGAAACGAATGGTTTTACCCATGGCAAGCATGAGGAATAATGTATGACCAGCTTTTGTGTTCTGCTGGTATTCAGTCACTGTCAGAAGAAAGCAAGGAAGGCTTCTAGCATTTTGGCTGGACTCCCTATGAGGTAAAATGGGCAAGAGTTGTGCAGATTGGGTGTAATCTCCATCATTAAAGGGAAATCCATTACCAAGTGGCCAATGTTCTGGTGATGAACTCCTTTAGCTATTAGCTTTTAGCTATGCCTTGCAAAGAAGACGCAATCTGTTCTGAGTACTGTCATAAAAAGGCTTTCTGTTTTAGTAGAAACTGGTGGAACTCATATAAGGAAGAAAAGGTAGGAAAGAAGAGAGGGAAGGGAAAGGGAAGGGAAAAGGAAGGAAGGGAAGAAAGAAGGAGGGAAAGAAAGGAAAAAGGAAAGAAACAAATGAAAAAGGGAAGGAAAGAAGAGAGGAAAGAAAGGAGGAAGGGAAAGAAAGGAAAAAGGGAAAGAAAAATGGAAAAAGGGGAAGGAAAGAAGGAAGGAAACAAAGAAAAGAAGACAGGAAGAAAAGAAAAGGAAAGGGAAGGAAAGAAGAGAGGAAGAAAGGAAGGGGAAAAAGAAGGTAGAAAGAAAATGAAAGGAAAGAAGGAAGGAAGGAAGCAAGGGGAAGAAGAAAGAAAAGGAATAAGGAAGGGAAAGAGGAAAGAAAAGAAGGAAAGGAGAAAGGAAGGAAAGGGAAAGAAAGAAGGAAGGAAAGTAAGAAGAGAGGATAGGAAGGAAAAAAGAAGGAAAGAAGGAAGAAAGGAAGAAGAGAAGGAAAGAAAAAAGAAGGAAGGAAATATTTTTTTGAGTATCTAAAATGTCCCAAGAATTGTCCCAATATGAATATTGTTTCTTTTGAGCTTAATAGCAACCCTGGGAGGTAAGTGCTATTATCATTCCCATTTTATAATTGAGGAAACTAAAGCAGAGAGATGTTATGACTTGCTGGTGGTCACACTCCTAGGAATTGTCTAAGGGCAGATTTGAATTCCGGTTTTCCTGACCTCAGGTCCAGCATTCTACACGTCCCACTTTCTCATAAAGAATAGATTTTACGAACCCCTTTATCATCACCATGTCCTGAAGAAACATCAGGGTAGCTCTTTTACAGAACACAATGTTCCTTTTCTTTCTAAAATCCTATTATTTCTATACTAACTGTAATTTAAGAATAATAATATATTGTTAAGGCTATTTTATTTACAAAGTGGTGGGTTACAAAGATGGGAGGAGTGAGATTCTGGACCTGGGAAAGGAAGAAGTTGTTTCTTAGGATTGGATTCATGCCAGGTATGAAGGATCCAACTCTCCCCTTCTTTGTTATAGACTCTTTAAAATTATTAAGCTGTCAAAAGGCTTGGATTTGTGGATTCTTTTTTGACCATTTATGTCAGTCAAAAATTTTCCCTCTTCATTGCCATTGTAGGTTGTCACTCTTCTTTCTTTCTAAAATCTCTCTCTCTCTCTCTCTCTCTCTCTCTCTCTCTCTCTCTGTAGTCCTCCTCCCCACCTTTTCATTCTCAACTGCAGCAGCTGCCCTGATCTTTGCAACCAGTTTGATAGAGGAAGTTAGAGGCAGGCAGCTTGGTAACCAGGGCTACCAGACCCCTGCCTCAGGAGCTGAGGAGTAATTTTCTTTACAGGGGTTTTGGAACGGATGAAATTGGCTGCCCCTTAGCCCTAGACCTTCAGAGAATTGGACCTTCTGCTGGCTTGGGCTATGGTGCATGAGACAGGTTTAGCAGACCTCCCACTAGCTCCTGGAGGATGCTTCTTGACCCAGGGTCTGTTCACCATGGGTCATGAAATAGGCAGCCCAGGTTAAAGGCTGCAGGTCAGAAAGAAGAAAATTTCTGCAGATGGCAGCCTCTGCTGTCCATCAAATACAGAACACCCAAACCACAACAATTTAAGCAATGTATGTGGGCAAATTTCCAAAGCCTAGGAATTCCTTGGAAAACAAACTCCACATCCTCCATGCATTTACCACCTCCCATTCCCTATTTTTCTTTCCTCTCCCTCTCCCCATCTCTTTCATTCTTGTGACCTTCCTGGGACACAGGGCTAATGGACTTTGGCTGTTAGCACTGCTAAAGTTTAGGTACCAGTCTCACCCTGGGTCTATACAGCTTCCCCAGGCCCTTTCAGCTCCCCAGAACAGTTTTGGAAAGGGCGTGCTGTGTTAATGGGGGTTAATGGTAACCTCGGAATCAATTTTCCCACCCAGAAGAAAATTCTCCCGGCTTAGGCTGCACAGACTGTAATAGTGAAAATGGCTCTAGATTTGAAAAATTGGCACGTTGTAGTCCAACAAGGCAATCTTTGAATTGCTC
This sequence comes from Macrotis lagotis, assembly GCF_037893015.1. Classification (NCBI taxonomy): domain Eukaryota; kingdom Metazoa; phylum Chordata; class Mammalia; order Peramelemorphia; family Peramelidae; genus Macrotis; species Macrotis lagotis. Next base: position 793,293,212 of record NC_133658.1, read on the forward strand.
CGTGCAGCTGGGCTGCTCTGGACGCCATGTGGTTCACATTCTAAGCTGTGGGATAGAAAGCACTTTCCTGGCCAAAACCAGCCATGGGATTTTCCCCTCCTCCTCCCTCCATCCCCCACTAATTTCTTTTTTGTTCAGCTGCCCACATCTTGTTGAGCTCAGGCGTCCTCAGGCCACAGCCGGGACTACTGGGTGAGGCAAATACACCAGATTTCAGGACAGCTATGATGGTGATGCTTCTAGAGCAAAGGACAGTGGAACCTGGGACTTCATGAAGCCGAGATTCTGAGCAGGGCTCCGAAAAAGAGAATTGTTGCACACTCTCAGCATTAGTTCTTTTATTTAGTTCCAAACTAGTTTTTGCAGGAGGAAGCTGGGTGGTGCGAAGATAGTGCCCCGACCTTGGAGTAAGGAGGACAGGAGTTCAAATCCAACCTCAGATACTAGACACCAATTAGCTGTGTGACCTTGAGCAAGTCACTTAATCCTGACTTTCTCACATCCAGGGCCATCTTCAGTCATCCTGATTCATATCTGGCCACTGGACCCAGATGGCTTTGGAGGAAAAAGTGAAGCTGGTGACTTTACACAGTACTCCCTCAGTCAAATACAATTCATGTGCTTGTCATGACTTCACCTCCCTGATGTCATGGACTTCTAGAATGAAGGACATTCTCAGTTTTTGCAGGTCAGGGTTGAGATTGGAAGGTTGGAAAGACTGGGAGATCTCATTTGAATAAAGAAAAGCTGAGACAGAAGGGGACAATTCCTATAATCACAAATCTCAAGTTCTTGTATATGCTAATTGATATGATCTTGATATGATACTTCACATCATGGGACTGGAAGCACCTCAAAACTCAACCTAGTTCCTCATTTTGTAGATGAGAAAATTGAAGCTGACAATGGTCATATCACTTATCTAAGTGGTCACACAGAAAATTGTTGATAGCTTGACCAGATGCTAGAATGCAAGTTTCTTTGTGATGACTTTCTAATCAGTGATCTCATTTGATTCCTCTGGCAAATCCAGGAAGTGGGTTGGATGGTATTATTTCACTAATTTGACAGATGAGAAAACTGAAATAGAAAGAAGGGACTTGCTAAAAGTCATACAGTCAACCCAAAAGTAAACTCCAAGATTATCAAAGGTGAAGATTTTCCATGATAATTATATATGATATTAAGATTATATAATTGCCCATGATAATTATGATAAATATTATAACTATATAATATATAACTTCTCTCAGTCTCAGTTTCCATAGTTGTAAAATAGAGATAGCACCTACTTCATAGTGAGGATCAAATGAAGCTACATACATACATATGTAAAATGCTTTACAAATCTCAAAGATTAACAGTTTTATTTTTGTTTGTTTTGGTAAGGGCAGCTAGGAAGACATTTTCCTAAGTTCACTTCTGGCTTCAGACACAAGTTGTGTGACCTTGGGCAAGTCATTTAATTTTGTTTGCCTCAGATCTTCATCTGTAAAAAATGAGTTGGAGAAATAAATGGCAAAGTGCTCCAGTATCTTTGCCAAGAAAACCCCATATGGGGTCATGAAGAGTGAGATGTGAAAGAAATGACTGAAATTTATATAGTGCTTTAAGATTTATAAAGTATATATGTTGAAATATTGATAGCAATACTTTTGGGGCATAGTAAATTACTGATACATCATGGTCATCCGTAGGTTGTAAAAGAAGAGTAAAGGTAAAGGAATATCACTATATTGTAAAAAAATGATGAATACAAAAATTGGAGAGATATTTGGGCACACTTGTATGTAAGACAAACTAAGCAGAACCAAGAGAACAATATAAAAGACAGGCACAACCATGTCAGGAAAAGTAACACTAAGTGACAGAAAAACTCAGATTAATCCAATGACCAATATTGACTCCAGAAGACTGATTAGGAATCTTAATTCTCTCCCTGTGCTGAGAAGTGGTAGACTACAGGTGCAGGATGAGGCACATGCTGACAGAAAAGGCAAATGCGTGAGTTTGTTTTTGCTGTACATCTGTGTTTAAGAGTTTAATGGGAAGTTGGGGCAGGTACAGTTATTCCTTTCATATTTCAACTTTTCCTCTTTGTTGGTTTCAATATATGTTGGATAAAAAATTAAATGGGAATTTTGTGGGAGTTTTGCAGAAGCTGTAGATAATAAACAACACAGAGTCTATGACCAAATATTCAACCCAAATTTTCTAATAAGGTACTTGTAAACACCTCATAAAAGAAACAAAAAATTTTAAACTTCTTTTCTGGTACCAAGTGCCAAAAATTTGTATGGAATTCTGGAGCAACAAGTCCATAACTCTGGCAATGTGAGAGGATATAACTGTATTGGGAAATAATAGTATATTAAGACAACTTTTTTTGGTCACACTGATCTCAATTTCACTCTGAGGGTCTCTTTTTCCTATAGCACATTGCAGAATTGAGGGAGTCTTGGCTTCTGCCTTTTGGGCACTGTCTCCCCTTTCTTCTCAATTCCTTTCTTCTTTGATGCTGTAGTGGAGCTAGTCAGTCACAAATTCTCTTCTTTGGTGGATTCTGTCAGCTTCTCTTGTTCACTCATGAAGGATTGGACTGGAGACCCCAAAGCCTGGAATCCAGAGGAAGTGCAGAATTTGGCCCCAAAGTCAGTGGGGTGGAAGGCCCCGGTGAGTCAGAGGCTGGGTAGACAAAGAGGGTCAGCTTACTAGAAAGAGGGCAGGAGAAGCTGGCTATGGGGGAGAGCCTGGGCAGGGCAGCAGGTTGCTCTCCTGGGCGGCTGGGAAGCCACAGAGCCCAGAAGCCCACTGTGAGCTGAGTCATTAGCGCTGGTCTCCCCGCATAACCTCCAGCATTGTCTGATTCAAGTGTAATAGCTTGTTTGGTGGATTTTGCCTTCTATAGAAGTCCCCCCAAGAGTGAAGTGCTGCATTCAGCCCAGAGAGCACAGGCCCTTTGTGTGGCTGATGGCCCAGCATCAGCTGAATGTGTTTGGAGTTGGTTATCAAAGGGAAGGATAAATTAGAGCACAGGGCTGAAAAGAGAGGAAGAGGGGGACCTTTCATGAGCAAGGCTGAGCACTTAGGCAGCTGACTCACTCAGCTGGGAAGCCCCAGGCTCTGCTCTCTTGCCTTTTGGCAAGGGGGTAGAGCAGGGCTCTAGGCCTGGCTCTAGCCTGGCAGAACCGAACCTGAAGGCTCCTGAGGCCTGCCCAGCCTCTGGCCGCACCTGGCAGAGGAGCAGGGTTGGAGAGAATCTGACCAGACACTCGATGGGCAGAGAGGCTGGGCAGACCAGCATGCAAAATGACAAAATGTGTCTTTTTGAATTAACACTGCAGCTATTGTTTGGGGAATAGGACTGTAGCCCTGGGAAAGGACATCACAAAGGGACCAGTGGGTGGAATGGGCGGAATGATTTCATTTTCTCCCAGAGCCTGATTTTGAGGTTTGCACAGAATATCATAACATCTCCCACCCCCATCCCACAGACCTGCCAGATTTTCAGATCTATGGAGTAATAGAATCTTGAGGGTTGGGGAAGATGCCTTGGAAAGTGGGTCAGATCCAGGTGGCCATTTTGACTCTCCCACTCTCTCGTGTATGGTCAGCCCCTCTCTGAATCTCAATTTTCTTCTAGATGAATTGAGAGTTGGAGTTGGGGGGGGGTTGACTGGATGACTTCTAAAATTCCTTCTAAATACTAGTATCCTTCAAAAGATTTTGTGCCAGACTTAGGTGGCATAAAACATTGCTAGTCTTACTGCCCTAAAGCTGGAGAATTTTCCTACAGGATCATAGATTTAAAACCTGAAAAGACCTTTGAGTTCATTGAGTCCATCCCTCTCATTTTATAGAGGCTGGGGATTTGAGACAGAGAGAAATAACACCCACACCCCAAACTATGGAACTGGTAGTGTAGAGAGGATTTAGGAATAAGGACATTCAGGAGTTACACAACATCTTAAGTGTCTGCATCAGGATCTTCTGAACCAGGTTTAAGACATCTCTAGCCTCCTCTGACCCCATCCTCCTTCAAGGGAGACATATTCCTTCCAGGAAAGGAAGGAGGAAGTTGGGACCAGAGTACTTTGCATTCCTGAGAGAGAGAGAGAGAGAGAGAGAGAGAGAGAGAGAGAGAGAGAGAGAGAGAGGATACCAAGCTAGGATTCTATTTATCTGTTTTCTTAAATATTATTAGTTTAAGAGATATGATTTAGGAGTTCAATCCAATTTCTAATCACTTTGTCATTACTGGGGGGGGAGGGGGGAGAATTCCAAGCTTTATATACAAGGCTTGACCCCTTCCCTATCTAATAACAAATCCACAATGAAAACACGTAACAAATAGTAAAGAAACCCATTTATCCAAATCATAGCAAAATAGAAATCAGTGAAAGTATACATAGGAGAATAGATATTAGATAATACAGAGGGAAGGAGCTCTTCCTTTGGGAGCAAGGTAACTCTGCTCAATTAAGAGAGTCCTAGATCTTACTCAAGGGGGAACTCCCCAAAGTCTCTAGTGTAGCAAACTGGGAATGGGGACATGATAGAAAATGCCAGCTCCTCTCAAATCTTTCCAGAGTTTGTTCCTTCTGCAACTGAAGGAGCTGGCTTCTTCCATTTTCTCCCTAGAAACTGGAAACCAAAAAATGCTCAAAATGACTCGTTGCTTAAATAGTCCTAGAGGAGACATGAAGTTTGGAGAATCTCTAAGGGTTTTGGGTCTGAAGAGTCCCAAAGGGGATTGAGGAAGGCTGGAACTCTCTTGCCTGCTGACAACTCTGATCCTCACCAAAGGCAGGGCATGGCAATTATCGACATCAATGAAGAAAGTCCCAAACCAATGGACTCCTTTTCCTTCCAAATAGCTCTTCTACACCACACACTATGTGATATGGTGGTGGTATAGTGGTATAGTACTATGAATCCTATTTAGTAGTTGGTGAACACCCCAGGGTGGGTGGTTCATTCAAGACCATAGTCTAAGGAGTTAGCACTAAAAAGTTTTTAATGGCACCTGAAGCAGTAAATAATTGCAGAATATTATGAGTAATATATTAAATTACCCTGAGGATTCATAAACACATTTTGTTGTTGTTGAAATAGATTTGTGAAATAACACCCCTCCCTCTCAAACTAAAAACATTAGGCACTTAGAGAGGGTCTAAAAATCAGGAAGAATTGGGTTCAAATTGACCTACAGCACATAATTGGTTTTATGAGCTTGGGTAATGTATTAATCTATTAGTGCCTCAGGAAATTATATAAAAATTTCAATTATATTCCATATATAAAAATATATGAGGAGAGAGAGAGGGAGGGAGGAGAGAGAGAGAGAGAGAGAGAGAGAGAGTCCTCATCAAGGGTTCCCTATATCCATAAAATTATGGGTTCAATCTAAAAAAAATCTGATTTAGATCTAGATAATAGATTACTATATCTACTTATATAATATATAATAAGATGCTTTAAATAATGCATTTTTGATAATAGACTGTGATATATTCTCCCCACCCAACATAGTTTGGTACCCAAAACAATCAACTATTCCACCTTTTTAACATTAGAGGACCTGAGTTTGAAACCTATCAATTTGCCTTCGTGATCCTGAACAAATCAACTCACTTCTCTGAAGCTCAGTTTCTTCATTTATAAAATGGAAGGATTGGATTAGATGACTCTGAGGTGCTCATTATTCCATAACACTGCACTCTATGGATGATTTTGTTTCTAGTTCTTTCTTCTCTCAATCTAGATGGAGCTCCAGATTAAACTTCCAGTTGAGCCTAAGGACTTCCTCAGTGACTATTTTATTATTTTTAATTGCATTGACTTTCTTTTTTTCCCCTTTTCTCTCTTCAATACAAAGGAGGGTGGGTAGAAGGAAAAAGAATGCTTAGCCTAGGGAAGAAAAGGTTCAGGGCATACATGATAGTTGCCTCCAAATCTTCAAGCATTTGAGAAGTCACGTGTCAGAGGAACTAATTTGTCTTGCTTGGTCAAGAAGGCAGCACTAGGAGTTATGGATTGAAGGTAGAGTGAGATAGTACAGTTTCCCTTTCCCTGGGCAGATCACTTTCCTCCTTTATGAACTAAGTAACACTTTAAAGGTGCCATCTTCCATTGGGGAGAGGGAGTTTCTCACCTGAAGATCTCTCACAAATGAAATCACAATCCTAATAAAAGAAAAGAACTAGTATAAAGAAAAGTAAAAATAAAGAAAAATTCTCTAAAAGTTCAAGCTATGCCAAAATGAAATTGGCTGCCTCAGGAAGGAGTTTTAAGCAGAGTCTGTTTGCTTCACAATCTGCTTATTCATCAAACATCGATTAAATCCTTTCTAATGACAAGATATGAAGGTAGCTTGGGTAGGAACCTGCATGCTGAGTTTGGAAGACATAGGTTCAAATCTTTCCTATGTCCCTCACTAGGAAGTTGCTTCACTTTTATGTATTTCAGGGTTAGTTAGGCTTCATCTACTAAGTCTTGGATCAATTAATAAGCATTATTAAGTACTTAATATAAAGTACAGTACTAGGCACTGTTCACAGATATATAGTGAACTGTACTGGTGAGTAAAATTTTCACAGTTACAGTTCCCTATGACAACTCAAATTACAGATATCTTAAGTGTTGCAAATGCAGGTATTGTTACTCAGTTGTTTTTCAGATCTATCTGACTCTTCATGACCCCATTTGGGGTTTTCTTGGTAAAGATACTGGAGTGGTTTGCCATTTCCTTCTCTAGCTCATTTTACAGATGAGGAAGCTGAGGCAAACAGAGTAAAGTGACCTGTCCAAGGTCATAAAGTTCAAATGTGTCTGAAGTCAGATTTGAACTCAGGAAGGTGATTCTTTCTGACTCTAGCCTGACCCAGTAATCTATTCACTTTTCCACCTAGTTGCCTGTATTAAACATTACAGGCATGCCAAGTGTTCTGGGGGTAAAAAGATAAAAATGAAATTGTTTCTCTCTTCAAGAAACTCATACTCTATTGCATATTAGATTTGTTCTAGAGGGAGCTCCTGCTACTGCATGAGTTAGACTAGATGGTGTTGTGGCAACCTGGTAACTAGCTAATTTTTTCTTGGGTTAAAAAAAAGATGAAATTATTCCCCATTCCTCCCTCAATTGCTGTACTTGAGATCATTTCTTTTGCAAGGCAATGGGGTTAAGTGACTTGCTCAAGGTCACACAGCTAGGTAAGTATCTGAATCTGGATTTGAACTCAGGTCCTCCTGACACTAGGGCCAGTGCTCTATCCACTGCACCACCTAGATGTCCCTTTTAGATATTCTTTGTAGGCCTCACCCTTGGGCTATGCTTCCTTCCAAATTCAAGATTCTTTGATTCTCTTCTACCTCAATACTTGAGTTGGCCTTTGATTTGCTGTTGGCATCCAGATAGATACTGGCTCCCCCTAGAGTAGGCAAAGATTTATCTCCTATTACTAATAAACATTTAACACTTTAAAATTAAGTGGCAGTCATTTTTATTTATTTAAGGCAATGGGGTTGAGTGACTTGCCCAAAGTCATGCAGCTAGGTAATGATTAAGTATCTGAAATTGGATTTGAACTCAGGTCCTCCTAACTCCAGAGTTGGTGCTCTCCACTGCGCCACCTAGCTGCACCAAGTGGCAGTCATTTAATGCTTGAACTTAGACATTAACGTATGTTTTGAGTTTTTAGGCTAATCAAAAGAAGAGTTATTCATGGGAAATGAGTTTGTTTTTTTGCCCACTATATTTAACAAAGCTTTTATTATTTTTAACCCCTTCCTTGAAGTCTAATTCATGGAGAATAGCTCAGTATTTCAGAGTGGAAATCATGGAAGATAAAATGAATAAATGGATTTTTTTAGATAAAATTTTACAGTTTTGCACAAACAATACAAAAATAATAGTTAACTGGGAAAAGTTATCTGGGGAAGCAGTTAACTTAAGGAAAAAAATCTTTACGGCAAGCATCTCTCATAAAGATATATAAGGAAGTGATTGAAATTTATAAGAATAAGAGTCATTCCCCAAATGAGAAATATGTATAGATATAAAGAGGCAGTTCTCAAGAGAATAAACTCAAGCCCTCCATAGTCATTTGAAAAAGTCCCAGATTACCAATAATTAGAAAAATACATATTAAAGCAACTCTGAGCTTCTACCTCACACCCATAAAATTAGTAAAGCCGATGAAAAAAAAGATAAATAACAAATAGTGGAAAGGCTTTGGGAAAATAGATACAAGCTGTATTGTTGATAGAGTTAAGAACTGATATTGCCATTCTGGGAAGCAATTTGGAATAATGCTCCAAAGTTTACCAAGCAGGTAATACATCGCCTTTAATCCGGCAATACTTCTATTGGCCAACAACTCAAAAAGATCAAAGACAAAGAAAAAGATCCCACATGTAAAGAAATGTTTATAGTAGCACCTTTTGTGGTGACAAAGAATTAGACACGAAAAGGATGCCCAACAATTGGCAGGATGATTGAACAAATGACTGCATTCAAAAACAGTGGAATACTGTTTTACTATAAGAAGAGAGGAGACAGTTTCAGATACCTAAGAAGGTTTACATGTACTGATGGAGGGTGAAGCAAGCAGAAACAGAAGAACAATTTATGCTATGATATTAATATTCTAAAAATGAACAAATCTAAAAGACTTAAAAACTCTGATCAATTTAATAATCAACCATGATTCCAGAGGATTGATGAAGAAAAATGTTAATTATCTCATGATAGAGAAATAATGGAATATTATGAAGAATAAGAAACTTATTTTTGGATATGGCCAACATGGGAATTATTTTGTTTAAATATGCTTAAATGACATGGGCCCTTTCCTTCCCTTTTCCCCTCCCTCCCTCCCTCCCTTCCTTCCTTCCTTCCTTCCTTCCTTCCTTCCTTCCTTCCTTCCTTCCTTCCTTCCTTCCTTCTTCAATTCTTTGGCTTTTTCTTGTGGATTAATAGAGAAGAAAAAAAATTGAAAGTTGAAAAATAATTATCAAAAAAGTTAAGAAAACCCTTGTGGGGAAGGCATACCTTTGCCTCCATATATTTCTATTAAGAAATTCAATAAAACAAAACGAAACAAAAAAGCCAAAAAAGTCTTTTCTTCCTATGGTCCCTCACTCCACCAACTACACAGAGGTCTTGTATAGCAAAGCAAGTTTCCCTTTTCATGTGGTCACCCCCAGGGGAAATTTTGTATCTGAAATTTAAACACTATTTGGGTAGAAGGAATTTCTCATTATGGTCAGAAGGGAAGGCCAAATGAGAAGAAAGAAAGCTGAAGAAATGATTGAGTGACATTTCCATTTGTTGTTTTGACTTTCTTATCAGCAAACTCCACTTTGGGCAGGCTAGAGAACCTTGACTTCCAGGTTTTCACTGGAAATGCCATTCCACTGGAGGAGAAAGAGGCTACTCATCCAAGTTTCTCTGACCCTGGTCTGATCAGATTGGTGTGAATAAGAACAAGACGAAAAGAGTCCTTTGATTTCTGAGGAGTTTGATCTAGATGGTAGTCACTTGATAAGAGGTCCTAGGATTTACTAGGAAGTGATCTTAGAAAATATTCAGTGTGATTCCCTCACTTTACAAATTGGGAAACTGAGTCTTTAAGAGATGAAGCAATGTGAAGGATCATGCAGATAATAATCATGACTGACATTTATATAGCTGCATGACATTTGTAGAGACAGGGTGGTATTTTGAATAGAAACAGACCTCAGACTCAATAAGGTCTTGGTACAAATTCTGTCTTTGTTGCAGGTACTGGCTATCTGACTCAGGCAGTCACTTTATGTCTCACTGCCCTAGACAACTCTCTAAAAGCAGAATGACTGCAAGACAGTCACTGATTGGAGTAGTTTCCTCCCTATGTACTTAAAAATAAGGAAAGGAAAAATAAAAGTATAGGTTATAGATCAAATACATTAATGAAATAACAATTATGAATCTCTAAGTATATACACACAAACATGATTCTACATATACATATGATATGTATGAACATATATATGCATATAAACATACATGCATGTTGTGGTTGCTAGATTGTTTCAGTTCTCCTGATTCTTTGTGACCCTATTTGTGGTTTTCTTGGCAGATGGATGAAATGGTTTTTTGGCATTTCCTTCTCCAGTTCATATAGAGGAGGAAAGTGTTAAGTGGTTAAGTGACTTGACCAGGGTCACACAGTTAGGAAATGTCTGAGTCTACTGTGTCACTTAGGAGAGCTACACATATATACACACACAATCATGTGTGTATGCACACATGTGCACGCACATGGGTGAGACATACATCATACACACAATACACACAAGCATATCCATGTAGATAGATAGACAGATGATAGATAGATAGATGCAGCTGGGTGGCATGATAGGGTACAGGGCCTGGAGTCAGGAAGACCTAAGTAGATATGTATGATTGATATATCCATCCATACATTCATACAGGCACCCATCCATCCACCTCTGGATCCATTCATCCATCCATCCATCCCCTCAGAGCAGTAGATAGAGCTGGCTGTGAAGCCAAGACAATCAGGATTCACATCCTACCTCTGACCCTGGCTGTGTGATCCACTCAATGCTCTGGGAAACTCTAAGAATTTAAGTTACCAAAAAATTACCATCCTGAATTCTTGGAATTTGTCCACCCGGTAGTTATCTTTACTGTGAAACAATAGGTTCCACGTGTAGTGTGCAAGTGTAATTTCCATATTGTGCTCATACAAATCATATAATTATGTGTTCATGAGCACATATAAAGAGGAATACACACAATTACATACATGTCTACAACATAATTTCTATATTTATGCATGTGGATGTATAGACACACAAATTTGTTTGCTGTATACTTATACATACACGATACATGAAAATGTATCTGTGTAATAAGTATGCATATTAAATATTATGTGTGTATATTATGCAAGCATGTATATATCCTTATCTCATTTTTGCACATGCATGTGTGTGTGTGTGTGTGTGTGTGTGTGTGTGTGTGTGTGTGTGTGTGTGTGTGTGTGGTGTGTATGAATGAGGTGACCCTAGGAGGAGGAAGTTGGAAAACAAACCCTTTTGGGGTTTGGTGCCTATCTGAGTAGAACCAGGCTAGGGAGCTTCCTGGAGATTTCCCTCGGTGGGCCTTGCTTGATGTGTGGTCTGGTCCCACAGAGGCCTTCAGATCTGCTTCAGAAACACAGGTGGTACAAGGTAGAATCCTTTAGTGGGCCTCAGGGAGCCTGAAGGAACCCTAGGGAATAGGAAGAGTCCAGGACTTGGGACAGGTAGGAATAATGTCTCCTCCCTAGCCTAGACTAAAGCCCCAGCCTCCCAGGAGCAGTCTGCCTTGGCCTTCCCCTCGGACTGACCCTGCTTCTGCAGAAGCCTCTGCCGCACAAAACCATGCAGCTCCCTGAGCCACTGCCTCGTGGATTCAGACAAAAGGAGGCTCGCAACTGAGGGGGAGAGCCTTATAACAAAATTACCAGCCTGCCGTAAACCAAGCACTCTGCCTCCGCAGAGAGGACTCCAGACAGTCTGCCGTGTCAGGTCCAGGCCTGCCTGGGCTCAGCAGGGGGTTCTGTGGGCAGACAGAGTCAATTACCCAGAAAAGTTCCACTTAACCTCCCCCGCTGCTCACAGACCCTGCCCGGGCCCCAGCAGCCCAGACTGCCCTCTGCCAGGGCTCTGCAGGCCTGAGCGGTGACTGGCTGCCTGCCAACCTTGTCCTAGGTCACGCTCAGCACCGTCCATGCCAGGGGGTCCAGGCTCCTGCACCAGGCAGCTGATGGACTTCTTGTTCTTGCCTTTGTGCAGTGGTCTTCCATCTCTCAATCTGTTAAGCTCACAGCTCCTAAGGAGCAGGATCTAAATAGATTGCTTTAGCCATTTCCCCTGCTGGTCCTCCAAGGCAGATGGGCATCCCCTGAATTCTTCATGTGTCCTTTATCATCTCTTCTACTATTTAACAACAGTTAGTTAAGAAATTTTTTGTATTAAAACAAATAACAATCAATTCCTTCCTGTTATACATAGACACTGATACCATAAGGGGAACCACCAGTAGTAGAGAATGGAGAAATACCGAAGGCTGTGGATGAGTTCACCTACCTTGGCAGTATACTTTCCAGGGATGTGGATCTAGAGGATAAGGTTGAGGCTCACATTGCCAAAGATAGCTTAGTCTGGCAGGTCTTGAAAGAATGTGTAGAGGAGAAGAGGTATGAGGCTGCCTACCAAACTGAAGATCTACAGTCATTGTACTGACAGTTTACCAGACCAAACCAGAAAATGAACCATTCCCATTCGAATTGTTATAGGAAGATTCTGAAGATTATCTGGCAAGATAAGGTATTGAATGAGATCCTGTTTTAAGCTGAACTACCAAGCATTTAAACTCTACTGCAGAGAGCACAACTCCAAAGGGTTGATTACATTGTTCTAATGCCAAAGTACCAAAGCAGTCACAAGAAGGTCAGAAATATAAGGATACTCTCAAGGTCTCTGAAAACTTTAGTATTGGTTGAGTGACAATGACACAGGTCACCCAGTGTGATGTGCCCACCTTAAAGATAGTGCTGTGCCCCATGAGTAAAGCAGAATTATAAGAGCACAAAGGAAAAGTAAGAGGTGCAAATTTAGAGACATCTCTCTCCCAAATGTTCAAAAGGACTATTTGTGCCCAACCTATGGTAGTGCCCTCCAAACTCCTACTGGTTTAACCAGTCACAGTCAACACACTATATCTTGACCCCAATATCATGAAGTCATTGGTCCTCTTCAGATACTAAGGATGAACAGCACAGGAACCAGATGAAGAGTGTGGAAGCCAGGGCTCTTAATCAGGATATACTAATGAAAGGCAGTTCCACAAAGCCCAAATAAGAAAAGAATGTGTAACATCAATCTGTGATTGGTTAATTCAGTGAATAAGAACATTAGCTTCCAAGGTTTTTACCCTAAATCAGATATCCATAAATGATTTCCAGTGGTTACAATATTTGCAAGACAAGCTCATGGATATAACTTGTAGCATGGAACCAAAGAAGGTAAGGGAAAAGTCCTCAGAAATCATCTTGTCCAATCTTTTTTTTTTTTTTAAAGCTAAAGAAACAGAGGACCCAGGGCAGCTAGTTGGAACAGAGGCTAGAACTGGACCTGGAGTCACACACTGTATGACCTAGGAAGGTCACTTAATTCTGTTTGTCTTAGTTTTCTCATCTACCAAATGAGCTGGAGAAGGAAATTACAATGCATTTCAGTATCTTTGCCTAGAAAATTCCAAATGGGGTCAAGGAAAGTCAGGTATGCCTGAACCAACTCAACAACAACAATACAACAACAAATTGAGAGCCAGAAGGGGGGACAGAACTCATAGGTGATAAACTCCAAGAGGTAGCATTTGAACTCAATCCTCCTTGGTGACCCTGAGGATGATGTTTCCATTTTGCTACAACATTAACCTTGGTCTTGGAGTCAGGAAGACAGGAGTTCAAATCTATCCTCAGATTCTTGACTCTTCCTAGTTGTGTGATTTTGGTCAGGTCACTTAACTCTGATTGTCTTGCATCCAGAACCATCTCCAGTCATCCTGATTCATATCTGGTCACTGGATCCAGATGACTCTGGAGGAGAAAGTGAGACTGGTGACTTAGCACAGCACCCCCTCACTCAAATCCAATTCTCATGCTTGTCATGGGCATCACCTCCTTGATGCTGTGGTCTTCTTCAAGAATGAAGGACAAACATTATTATTATTATTAACACCGCCTATTTAGGAGAGTCCTAACGTCTCAGGTTCCTTCCAACTCTGAGATTCTTTATTTTTAATCAGTACTCATGGGACTAGCTACAAGGTTCCAATTCTGAACTACTAACAAAAATCCTATCTCAGATCTGATACATGAGGGAAATAGCACCTGTTAGGGATGAGCCATTTGAAGGGAAGACCTGTCCATGTCTTTTCCCTTTGGAATAGCTTTTGGAACAGATTTAGAACTAGGAGGTTTTGGGTGATGCCTTGCCAGCCCATCTCCCTTTTCATGGGCGTAGGTTGGTGAGGTGGGACTGATTGATACTATGAGCAGTGACTTCGCCCTAGCAATGTGCTAATTGTGCTAGACAGAGCTGTTTAAATACCACCAGACAGAATATTACTCAAATTAAAATGAGGCCTTAAATGTCATTATTTGTGTCATTATTAATAGCCCCTAATTGTGTTCTCTAATCATCATGAAATTATGTTAGTATTAATATTCACGTCAAAGCTGCCTAGGGAACTTGGAGGATTAAAAAAAAATTATACCATATGTCAATTCCCATGAATGTGAAACGAAATACTGGGTCTTAGTGCTTAACAGCTCTGGCTAGAGATGGAAAGAAAGCTTACAAATGTGGGTCAATGTCCTGTCCCTTCTTGCTGCTCCTCAAGATTCATTTGTCTGGCAGGGCCCTCCACAGCCACCTTCCTGTCCTCATTATTGTCCTCATGCTCAAAAGCCTGTTTGACTTGCTATCAGTGAAGGTGATTCACATCTACTCAGTTGTAGGCCCTGTTTTAGAAAACTTTTGACAAACTGGGCTGTGACATCTGTCTTCTTCTCTCTCCCAGTTCTTAGAGATTTATCCCTGTTAAGACAATCAGAAAGAAGAGAAGAATGCTAACTATCCTTCCCTATCATCGGCTCATAAACCTGGGAGGGTCACAATTGATGGTGTCAATTCTTCCCCAAACTGTTTGAATTTTAAGTGAGAAATGGTGGTTCATATAAGAACTGCGTCCCACTCAGTAGTATGCTGGAGACAGCTCAAACTTGTGCTTAAAAGAGCCAATTGTTAAATTTTGAATAGAGCATTTACATCTCAGAAATTGGCTAATGCAACACATAAAGCTTGATTTATTGTTTTGTTGATTGTCTAGATTTAAGAAAGTGATGGTGAAAAATGTTAATAATGCATATTAAACTTAAAAATGTGGTGGGTATATTTCTCCCTTTGGAGAGCTAGTTATTAAACATTTATCTGCACACCCTTGGCCCTGCTCCACTGAAAATTGGTTTATCTTGCAATTAGGAAAGGACAAATAGTCCTTTTGGAAAATTTTCTTGAGGCCCAGAATTTAAAATTGCACTACTCCTCATCCCCTTTGAGTGTATTATAATAAAAAGAAACAGAGGTCCTGAGTTTGAGTTATGGTTCTATTAAAAGTAATATGATCTAAGGCAAGTTTGCTTTTTTTTTTCACATTTCTATACCTCGGAATGCAATTTATATGAAGAGGGTGATGGACCAGATGGATGTTCTCTTTCAATTCTAATATTCTATAATTCTATGTTGTGTTTTCTGTGAGAAGAGGGTTTTTTTTAGGGAAATGCTGCTTTAGGGTGGTCTTAAAATTAGTCATGTTTTTATTAAAGCTTAATAAGGTCAAGGATGTGGCTCCTTTTTAATCGAGAAGCAATGTGGTAATCAGATCATGTGGCTATCCATTTCTGAGTCCTTCTTAGGCTGGGTCTGGGCCTAAAAGGCAGAATTATGATGCCCTGAACTATACAGCCATAAGAAATTCATTCTTCCTGAGATGAATGGGGAATTGAACAAGCACAAGATTTTGCTGATATCACATCTTCTTTTCCTCCTTACTGCTTTCTACATATTTCTTTGGGCTACACCCTCAATGCCTCAGCCATTCTCTAATGGAGGCCGTGTGAACAGGATGTGTCAGACAAATCAGGGGCAACTGCCTCACACCCGCTTCCTGGAGCCCCTGGAATTCTCTGGAACAGAGAATATTCAAATGTCTTCCTTGGTGAAACAGCACTCTTCCAACCTCCTAAATATTATGACTTGAGTTAAATATAACTCAGAACATGAAAATAACTGCACAACACAGGAAGGGGAAACCAGAGAGAGGAAGAGGTGGGGAGGGAGAGGGGAAGGAGTGGAGAGAGAGAGAGAGAGAGAGAGAGAGAGAGAGACAGAGAGAGAGAGAGAGACAGAGACAGAGAGAGAGAGAGAGACAGAGAGAGACAGAGACAGAGACAGAGACAGAGACAGAGACAGAGACAGAGACAGAGAGAGAGAGAGTTAGAGGGAGACAGAGACAGGGAGAAGAGAGAAAGAAGAGAGAGGAGAGAGAGAGAGAGAGAATGGAGAGGAGAGGAGGGAGGGAGGGAGAGAAAGAGAAAGAGATTCCTGAAGATAGATTCAACATGTTATTCTGGGTACTCCAGTAACATCAAACCCTAAACCCCAAATTGTGGGGAGCAAAAGGAAACACCCCCAACTCCTTTTGGTTCTTTTTGATGTATGCTGATCTATTAGATCCTCCTGCAAAGCTAGGCCAGTCAAGGCTGAACTGAGCTCTGGATGCATAGAATCTGAGCTTATTTGCTTTTGTCTTGGACTCAGGAGAGAAAGAATAAGGATTTCTTGTTTAAGCAGAGATGTGGGTGGGGAGAGGAGGGTTGGTCCCCTTATTTTTTTTTACTTTTTTTTTTTTTGACTAAAGAAGGACAATGGCTAAGGGCAGGAACAGAATGAAAATAACAGGCCTGCTTACCCGGTGCCTGGCCAACAGGCCAATACTGCCCCCAAATCTGAAAACTGACCATATTAATAGTCTTCAACTTCACCAGAAATTTAGACAAGTTTTCAGTAGTGTTCAGTGGGTGGGAGTAGAAGTTGGAAGTTTGGATTTATGAACTTAGAATGGCACTCTTGGCAAGATTTTGTTGTCTCTTTGCACTTCAATTTCCCCCTTTCAAAAAAAAAAAAAAACCAGGAAGATGAATCCTCAATGCACAATCTTGTGGTTAAACTCACCATGGCCAATAGTTAAGGGGGAAAAAAAACCTCTTGAAATCAGGATTTCTCTGAATTCTAAAACTGGTGATTATAATTATCACTGGCCCAGGACTAGATTTGAACCAGTGAACCTATAATAGAAAAACTGAAACAAGTCCCTTCCTCTAACTGCTTGATCTCTGAGTTACCCGGCAACACACCCACACTGCATCTCTTCTCCCCTACCATTTAGACAAATTAACACACAGCATAGTCTTCCAAAAGAAGACATCTATTGGTGTTTTCCTCCCATTAACTAACTAGCTTTGTAACCCCAGTAATTCACTTGATTTCTCTGGTCTTCAACATCTCTACAATGAAGAAACCAGACCAAATAAACTCAAAGCTATTTTTTTCGGTGCTAAAATTCTATAATACCACCTTACTTATTATAGAGTTTATGATTTTTCAAATCATTTTTGCATCATTATCTCATTTATCCCTATAAACCCATCTGTGAGGAAGGCAGAACAGATCCTACTGTCCCCATTTTACAGATCTAGGAAGTTGAGTCTTAAAGAATTTAAGTTGCACTAGAACTAATAGATTGTCATCCATCCCAGGATTAGAATCCTTTTTCTTTTAAAGCCCTTGTTTTTACAGGTCTCTTTTCACAATACAATATTTTGGATTCTGTCCCTATCTCTCAGTTCAGAGGTATTTTGGGACTTTGGGAGACAAGTCAGGGGAATTCTATCTGTATCTAATAAAAACAGCAATTGATTTCAGGAATAATTGAAATTATCATGGAGGAAAAACCTTTCCTTCTTCCCAGTCTTATTCTAAATGAGTCAGGGACAGGAGTGAGTTGGGTGGGTGGAAGGGGGGGTGGCTAATGGGACTTGTATGTCAGTGTATTCTGTGTATGTGTGTGGAGAGTGTAAGCATAAGAGCAGTTTGTCATTGCTTGAGTTCTGTATAGGTTCCTTCCCAAAAATAAGTCAGCAATTTAATACAATGGGGAAACTACTGGCTTTTGAGTCAGATGAGCTAGGTTTAAATTCCATCTTGATGCTTAGTGTGTGAGCATGAGCAAAAGGGCTTGGACTAGATAGTCTCTTTCTGGTTTCTGATCTATGATCTTAAAAAGATTGTTTACTCCACCCCCAATATGAAAAAGTATCACAATAGGTTCTTCCAACTCACCCCCATACCCCTAGTCAAGGGAGGGTCCAGGTTGGTAGGAAAGAGGGGGGATGTTAGTGGGAAGGAGGAGAGCTCCATTTGTATTTCCTGAGACTGCTAAGGCCAGCACCCAAATGAAATGATAAGGACAGTCCTTAAGTGCAAGCTACCCTCAGCCTGCATCAGAAGATGACTTTGCCTTCTACCAATACTCCACACCAAGCACTCATGGGAAGGCCTCAGAAACATTCTCCCCCACACCCATCTCATTTCCATCATTCAACTTCCCCACAATCTACCTCCTCCTCCTCCCTCTAGTCCCCCCCAACCCCAGCTCTGAGATGACAGAGCTGAATGGTTGTTTAATGTGCTACAGGTGTTGTTGCTAGGCAACCACCCCCACTCCATCGCACAGACTCAGTCAGCCCAGATCACACCCCCCATAGCACTTAACCCCGTAGCTGCTTAACACAAACACTAATTACCCAGGCACCAAATAGCACATTTATAAGCCATAATTGAGGAACAGGGAGGGTGGATTCTTAGCACCTCAGATCCCTTAACTCACACTTCTCAGCATGAGTCCTGGACGAGACTCTGCTAGCAACAATGTACAGACACCGTGTTTGACAGAAAAGATCCCCTTCTTTCCTTTTGGTGAACATCTCTTTGGAACATGAACTGGCAGGAAATCTCTAAAGGTCATCCCATCCTTCCCACTGTCTCTGGGCAAGAGATCTCAAGCAAGTCACAATCAGAAGGACTGGCCTGCTTCAGGTCTCCAGGGAGGGAGCTTGCAGAGCTTGCCTCAATGTTTAATCACATTCAGTCAGAGCATCTGCCTAAAACCTTTCAGTTACAGCTTAAATCCATTTTCTGACCCAAGATCTGTCCTCTGTGGAAATTTAACAAACCCAATTCAACCACATTAATTAAAGTAGCTTGCATGTGTACTCTACTCATTGTTGGGAGAGACTGGATGGATGGGGAAGTCTTGGAACCTTTGCCTTGTGGAATGTGGAGTCTACAATATGAGACATTTTTATTACCCAATGATACATTATAAACACATTAGAGAGACCAAATTAAGCAATTCAGTGAGTATTTATAAAGTATCTACTAGTAGGCCAATCACTGTTAGACCTAAGGATACAAAAACAAAATTAAGAACAATCCTCCAAATCAAGAATGGGCTGCAAGACCTTTACATTCTGGGGTGCTAGGTGACAGAGTGGATAGAGCACCAGTGGAGTTAGGGAGATCTTTGTTCAAATCCAACCTCAGGCACTAGATACCAGCTGTGTGACTCTGGGAAAGTCACTTAACCCTCACTGCTTTGTCAAAAAAGAAAAAGAAAGAAAAAGAAAAAAAAAGAGGTTTACATTCTATGGGAAAACAAAGCACTGTGAATGTCAAGGTGATGGAGAACAACAGCTGCTCACCATCTTCCTTGTGACAAGGTTTTTTTTGAAAGCACCTGTTCATATCCTTCTTTAGCTTTCTTTTCTCCAGACTTTTTTTTTTTTGCCTGAGTGGGAATTGTGGGACAGCACAATTGTTCATTGCTGGCTTTATCTCTGCCTCTCTGTGTCTCTCCTCTTTTCTGCTCTGACTTCTCTTTCCCTCTCTCCCCTTCTCTCTCATCTTTCTCTCTTTCCTCTATTATCAATCTATTCTTTATCTATCTATCTATCTATCTATCTGTCTATTATCTATCTATCCATCTTTCATCTCTATATTTATCCAGGGCAGTGGTTAGAACAATGACCCTGGAGTCAGGAAGAAGGAAGTTCAAATTCAGACTCAGACACTTGCTATTTATTAGTTGTGTGACCTTGGACAAGTCACTTCACCCTGATTGTCTCACTTTTAGGGCCATCTCCAGGTGTCCTGATTCTTATCTGGCCACTGAATTCAGAGGGAGGAGAAAGTGAGACTGGTGATTCAACACAGCACCCCCTCATTCAAATCCAATTCATGTGCTTGTCATGGCATCACCTACCCTGATGTCATGATCTTCTTCAAAAATGAAGGATGGGGGCAGTTAGGTGGCACAGTGGATAGAACATGGGCCCTGGAGTCAGGAGGACCTAACCAGTTCAGATCTGATCTCAGACACATAATAATTACCTAGCTGTGTGACCTTGGGAAAGTTACTTAACCCCCACCCCCACTGCTTTGTAAAAATCTTTTTAAAAATGAAGGACAATCATCATCATCATCATCATTTTTATCCAGTTATTGTTTATCTATCTGTCCATCCATAATCTATCTATTCATCTTTATCTTATCTATCCATGTCATCTATTCCTATATCATCATATATATCTTTCATCATGAATTTATCTATCTCTCTATCTCTCTATCTGTCTGTCTATCTATCTAGCTATCATCTATCTATCTATTTGGCATCTATCTATCTCTCACATGCTTAACACAGTATGGGAAAAAGTAGCAGGGATAATTTCCCTCACCTTCTTTCTTTTCTTTTTTTCTTTTGCAAGGCAATAAGTGACTTGCCCATCGTCACACAGCTGGGTAATTAAGTGTCTGAGGCCGAATTTGAATTTGAATTCAGATACTCCTGATTCCAGGACCTATCCACTGTGCCACCTAGTCGCCCCCCTCACTTTCTTTCTATCCGGATTGTCCCTCCCTATCAGGATCCTTAATTATCTATGTGAATCTTCTTTCTGATGGATAACTTTTGGAGTAATTATAGTTTAAGACTTTTTTAAGGATTTGAGTCACTACTGTATCCTCCCTCACTTGGAAAATGACAGGTCGCCTCACGGGTCATTCAGTAAAAGTCCAGTTGCCGAGGAAACTTTCCTAGGGGACCATGAGTAATCCACCGCTTTGTGAGTGTTCCCCAAAGGACCTTTGCTGCTGACCACCTTTGAGAGAGAGAGAGAGAGAGAGAGAGAGAGAGAGAGAGAGAGACAGAGACAGAGAGACAGAGAGACAGAGAGACAGAGAGACAGAGACAGAGTCCCTAGCTCTTTCCTGGATTCCAAGGTAGCAATGGTAAAGCTAGAAGCAAAGATCCTAATATCACCTGTCAGAACAGAGATGGAGATATTTAGGGTGGTCAAATGGTTGCCTGGGAAAGGGCTGAGAGGAGCACAGTCATCCTGAGTTCCTTCCACAGAGAACCCATACCCCATTCAGTGCAATGGCTGGGGGAGCTAAATTGGTAAAAGAAGAAGCTAAGTCTTAGGGGTCTGTATGGGGGTGGGTGAAGAGCATGCCCCATAAGTTTAACACTTTCATGCAACTGGTTTCTCCATAAAGTATTAATAACGTTCTCATAATTGATACTTCAGGGCAATAACCTCTGACAAAATGGCCCTGATTAGGAGATAATTGAGTGTGTTGGATTGTGTCCTGAGAGAGCTGAACGCCAGGCAAGGCCCATTAGCCCATCATAACGGCCCCTTTTGTCAGGTATTAGTGTCATTAAGAGCCTGCTCTCTGAAATCAGTCCCTTTATTTAACTCTTTTCCCTAATTATATGGATCATTTTACAAATCAAAGCAAATGTTTGCATATAGCCCTGGGTCATGAGAGAGAATGAGGCTACAGGGAATCTTTCTGAGCCAGCCTCACAGAGAAAGTTCTTGCCTGAAAGGGTGCTTTTACTCACCTTCCCCCCACCCCATTGGACAGTGAAGACCTCCAACTTGTAGCCTGCCTTCCAAACCAACCAACCTGCAGACTAGCATACAAGTGGCAGGCTAGGCCTAAGGGGATACATTTAGGTCTGCATCCAACATCTGGCTCGATATTTACAGCCATTTCCTGCATCCACCTAGCACCTCTTCGCCTAATCTCCTTCTTGGGTCCAGACCAAGCCCCATGTTGGTACCTGAGCTGAACAAGTTGCTATTTGGATTCAGCTACTGTGACGACACAAAATACCTGAGCACCCGGGTTTCCCTGGTTTAGCAAAAACGTCACCTCTACAGGAAGCCTTTCTCAGTTCTTTTAGCAACTAATGTCTCCCCTCTGAAACCACCTCCCATTTATTCTGTATCTATTTTGTTTGTACACAGTTATTTGCATGCTGTTTTATGAATCAGAATCTGAGCATCTTTAGGGAAAAGATCGTTTTGTAGGGTTTTTCTTTGTTTCTGCAAGTCTTAGCACAGGGCCTGGTGGTAAAAAAAAACACTTAATAAAAGTTTGTTAACTGAGCCCAAACCCCAGGTCATGTCCTTGATAAAGCCTTCATTCCTGTTTGGAAACAAGTCTCAAAGAGAGGCCAGGGATGCTGAGTCACACTTCAGTCCCTCAGACCAGGTCACTTTTGACCTCACCAGCCATAGACCCAAGCTCA
This sequence comes from Macrotis lagotis, assembly GCF_037893015.1. Classification (NCBI taxonomy): domain Eukaryota; kingdom Metazoa; phylum Chordata; class Mammalia; order Peramelemorphia; family Peramelidae; genus Macrotis; species Macrotis lagotis. The sequence goes on from NC_133658.1 coordinate 793,315,551, forward strand.
GCACTGCTGGCAAGGTGAGTTGCCAGCTCCAGCTTCTGGGAGTTTGCAGAAGCGGGAGTGCGCGCGCACACACACACACACACACACACACACACACACGTGCAGAAACCCAAGGGACACAGGGAGCAGCTCTTTCTGTGTGTCTCTCTTCCCAGCCCCTTCTGTCTCATTAAAAAGTGTAAACTGGCTCCCTTTTATTAGAATTCACTCCCTGCCTGACTCCTTCCCCTTTCCTTCCCTAGCAACTGTACGAAGCTTTTATGCTAGGGCAGGCTCAGTGTGGGTGAATCAGAAAGCAGGCTCAGCCTCCAGCATGAATCCCTCAGAGATGAGGGACTGATATCTTGTTGGCAGCTAAGAAGGATGTATTTTTGCACATACCAAAGAAGAAGCTGGAAGGATATCATCTATTACAGAAGGAGAGACTGGGAGGTTTAGGAAGTGGAGCTTTATTTATTATTTATTTAGTGCTTATTTATTGGCAAGATCTGTAGAAAATGTCCCCAAGGGGAAGGAGGGAGGCGTCCTCAGTCCGTGTCCCCCTATCACCCCTATCCTACTTATGCAAAAGTGGACATTTTGAGCATTCATGATTTGAGTGAGGCCTCGGAAATTTCCCAAGATTGGCCTTGGGTGGAGAGCTGCCAGGCGTGCAGAGAATTTTTTTTTGCCGAAGATGCAGAATTTTGGTGGTGAAGTGTGACATTCTTCTCTCAGAAATAATACCTTTCATTTAAGGTGGAAGAGGAGGTTTGACGTCCCATGAAAATATAATTTTCAGCCCTGTTCTGCCTGGGGCAGATGTTTTCTATAGAATCCAGATGCTCAACTGAAGAGCAAGAGCCTTCGGTCCTAAGACCCTGAGTGTTGAGGGGGAGCATTGGAGTGAGACTTGCAGAGGGTGTAGGAGAGAGACTGTCCTCTCCAGGGAGGCAACTGAAGAATCCTGCTGCCAAAGAGCTCCCAGAAGTGATCCTACTCCCTCATCCAACACTTCCCACAAGAGAGTTGCCAGTGACCTTGGAGTTTATTAAACAGAGGATGCAAGTTATCTATGTTGCTAAACACATACTTATCTTAATTAATTAACAAGATTATATACTGAAGCAAAAACTAGAATACCATATAAATCATGGTGTCTGAGATCATAAAGAGATTCTTAGAGTCTTAGTCCAGTCCAATTCCCTGATTGATAGATACAATCCCTCAACAACATCCCTGACAAATAGTCATTCAGTCTAGATTGGAACAAATCCAAGGGTAGGCACTCACTTTCTCTAGAGAGTCTATTCCATTTTTAGATAGTTATTTCTCCAGTTCAATCCAACAAACATTTTTGGAGTAACTATCGTATTCTAGATCTTAGACCCTTTGATACAAAGCAAAAAAAAAAAGGAAAAATAGCCTCTGTCCTCAAGAAGCTTGAATTTGATGGCAGTGGTAAAAGGGAGAGAGGAGGGTATTACATTATTTTGGGCTCTAACACAGGAACTGATCCTTGAAGGAAACTACAAAATAAACTCACTTTCTTGCTCCCTAACTTTTCCTAACCTTTAATAATAATAAGTTAGTAGGAAGCATCAACTGAACAAGCTTATATGGATTTATTATACATAGAGCCATCTGTTTAGTGTTCTCTGCACACTAGGTAGAGCACCAGCCCTGAAGTCAAAAGGACCTGAGTTCAAATATGATCTCAGATACTTAATAGCTGTATGATCGTAGGCAAGTCACTTAACCCTTATTGACTCACATCCAGGGTCATCTCCAGTTGTTTTGATTCATATCTGGCCACTGGACCAAGATGGCTCTGAAGGAGAAAGTGAGGCAGGTGACTTAGCAGAGTACTCCCTCACTCAAATCCAATTCATGTATTTGTCATGGCATCATCTTCCTGATGTCATCAAAAATAAAGGACAAACAATTCTCTTGGATTTTCTTGGATAAATCACTTCCCCTCTCTGACCTCAATTTCTTCATCTGTAAAATTAAGGTGGTGCATTAGAAGACCTATAAAGCTCCATCAACTCAGGGAGTCTGTAACAAAAAGCCTTGTTGTTTGTCCTTTGTTCTTGAAGAAGACCATGACATTCATATATTGGGTTAAAGTAAGAGAGAGTTGTGCAAAGTCATATAAAATCTGAACAAAAACCTATGATGAAGCTTTACCTTTCATTGATGGGGGACTTCCTTATGGGAAGGAATATCTCAACACAATTAGCATACCCTTTATCTCTCAGGATCTTGTAACCATTCCTTATATGACAGGGTTTGTAATACTTTTACTATCCCATTGATCTCCCTAAGACAATATATTTTAAATATGCTTCCAATGAACGTACAACAGTAGATCTCACTCTTATTGAGTCTTCCTCCATAATTCCCCAGAATCTTAGGTAGTTAGTAGATCAAAGAAACTTTAAGATTCAGCATCTGAAGGTGGTTGTCAAGCCAGGAGCTAATCCTAGGTCAATCAATTCCAGCCTAAATGGTTAAGAAGGGTTATTTGTTCATTTGTTCAAGTATTCATTGCCCAAACCCATCCCTCTACAATGTGCAAAGCACTGACCTTGAAACCATGAGTAACAGAAAAAAGTTACAGTGTTGAAGTCAGAAAAACTGGATTCAGGTCTTCTCTCTGCCACTTACTTTGTATCCTTGGGTAAATTACTCAACCTCTCCAGACATTGATTTCCTTAATTGTAAAATAAGGAAGTTGGGCTAGATGAACTTGAAGGTTTATTTCAGCTCTAAATCTAAGAAGAAAGGATGCATGCAATTTGCCTTTATAGATCTTACACTATATTGTAAAATATATGCTAGGCATATTATCATATAGTATGATAAGAAACATGTAGGACACTATAGTATGCTATGTAAGATATACTAGGGAAGATAAGAAATAATTACTCATAATTATTATAAATTTAATTATAAATGTATAATATATTTATGTGAAAATATATAATTATATAATAAATATATAATTTATAAATATGGTCATAATTATACAATTTTATGCAAAAATAGTTTACAAACCTTAAATGGTATACAAATGTTAGCTGTAATTATGATTAATACAAAGTAAAGGTATGAAAGGTCAATAAGAGAGGCTCAGTGAGTTATCCTAGGAAAGAGAAGAGAGAGCTCACATCCCTATATGGTAATTTAGAGAAGGTTTCATGGAACAGATTACAAATGAGTTGGGTTTCAAAGAATGAGTAGGACCTGCTACATAGAATTTAGAGAGAGATCCTGGGACTCCAGGCAGAAGGAACATTCTTTTTTTTAGTTTTTTTTTTTTTTTTTGCAAGGCAAATGGGGTTAAGTGGCTTGCCCAAGGCCACACAGTTAGGTAATTTATTAAGTGTCTGAGGCTGGATTTGAACTCAGATACTCCTGACCCCAGGGCAGTGCTCTATCCACTGTACCACCTAGCCGCCTGAACATTCTTCTTCATAGAAATAAGAAGCAGAAAGAATATTCCAAATTGGTTATACCAAGAGGAGAAGGTCAAGGGAAAAGTAATGAATCCACTGTACTTCTGCATACTTCAGTGGATGTATGATCTCAAAAGAATGCTTGCTCACTCCAATACTGCTACTCATCACCCAGTCATATTTTCTCTTCCTGTGTTATCTCTTTCTAAGTTTCTCTATAAATTCCTAGGAAAGGATCTCTCCAAAATGTTAGATGCCTTCCTGTGGGTAAACCAAATTATTAAAAGAACCAGAAACTCATAAAACCCAAGCAAGTTATATATTAATTTACTAGTTCATTTAAGATGTATTTTGGGAATGAGGAGGTGGGAGAAGAGGGAAGGATGATTGTTCAATTAAATAAATATTAAGAACCTACAGAAAGGTCATTCTGGGAAGATGGTGGAGTAAGTAAAAAAATTTCCAAGCTCTCCAGATTTCCTCCATAAACAGATAGAAATTTGCCGCGAAATTAATGTAGTGCAGCAAAAATAAAGGAGTAAAGACTTCAGAAGCCACCTAGTTTAACACTTTGATTTTACAGATAAGAAATAGTCTCAGAGAAACTAAGTGACTTGTCTAGGATTCCATAGTGTCAGAAGTCACTTAAACCCTCATCTTCCTGACTTCAAGTTTAGCACTCTATCCACATCCAGGCAGGTAAATAACTAAAAATTCTATAAAATAAATACAGAGTAATTTCAGGAGAAAGTACTAGCAGTAGGACAGAGGAAATAGAAAAATTTCTTTTGTAGGAGACAATACCTGGCCATGGCTTTGAAGGAAGCCAGGTATTTTAAGGTAAAGAGGGGTGTGGACACAAGAGATGGAATGTAAAGAATGGGGGAAAACTAGTAAAAGGAAGGGAGGGAGAGTTTTGAAATGTATCTCATATGAAATGACTAGAAGAATGGTTTTAGATCCAAATGCTGACTTCTCTAAGTACTAAGATCAGTGTGAAAAATCTATTTCTTTTTTTAATATTTAATATTTATTTTCATTTTGTACAAATAATGTTTTTATACATTAATAAAATATTCTTCTTTAAGAGTAAACAAAATACCCCCTCCCCCCAAAAATATAGACTCCCTTGAACAATAATGTAAAAAGGAGAGGAAAAAAATTAAAATTAAAAAAATAATAGTAATAATTGTAGGTATGGCCAGGTGGCGCATTGGACGTAGCACCAGCCCTGGAGCCAGGAGCACCTGAGCCCATATCTGGCCCCATACACCCAACAATCATCCAGCCATGTGACATGCAAGCCACCCCAACCCCACTGCCTTGTAAAAACCCCCTAAAAAGAAAAGACCCAAAATAAAATAAAATAGTAATAATAATAATAATAATAGGGGTGGCTGGGTGGTGGACAGAGCATTGGCCCTTGAGCCAGGAGCACCGTGGTCCAAATCCGGTCTCAGACACCCAACAATCACCCTGCTATGTGGCCCCAGGCAGGCCACCCAGCCCCATTTGCCCTGCACCCCCCCATGATAATAATAATAATAATAATAATAATAATAATAATGATAATGATAATAATAAATATGCTTCAGTCTTTGTTCCAACACCAACAACTCTGTTGGGGGTGGATCACATTCTTTATGATAAGTCCATCGCAAAAGTTACTTCCATATTTTTCCAACGTTGCCATTGCTGATCTCAACTCCCTCCTTTCTTATTTCTCCACTACCATGTACTATATTTTCTCTCTCCTTTCACTCTGATTCTGCTGTAGGGTAGCTGAGTGGTGCAGCAGACAGATCCTTGGTCCTGGGACCAAGAGGCCCTGAGCCCCCCTACCACCCCCCTTAGGCCCAGCATCCACCTGGCCCTATGGTCCCGGACAGGCCATCCAATCCCAGCCCCTTGCAAGAAGTAAAAAAAGAAAATGTGTTATATCTGACCACTCTCCCCCCATGGTCCATCCTCTCCTCCATCACTCACATCCCCCCCTTCCCCCTGTTCCCCCCCTTCTTACTCCAGATGCCTATACCCCATTGAATATATATGCTGTTTCCTCTAACCAGCTCTGATGAGAGCAAAGATTCCCTTATTCCCCCTTGCCTTCCCCCCTTCCATATCATTGCAATAGCTCATTGTAATAAAGAAAAATCTTATTATATGAAATATCTTGGCCTATTCCCCCTCTCCTTTTTCTTTCTCCCATTACAGTTCCCTTTTTTCTATTGACTCCATTTTTACACCATATTTTATCTTCAAATTCAGCTTTCTCCTGTGCTTCAACTATAAAAGCTCCTTCTAACTGCTCTATTAACTGAGAAGGTTCATATGAGTATTATCAGTGTCATTTTTCTATGCAGGAATACATGCAGTTCATCATTAAGTCCCTCATCTTTTCCCCTTCTCCTCCAATCTCTACGCTTCACCTGAGTCCTGTATTTGAAGATCAAACCTTCTGTTCAGCTCTGGCCATTCCAACAGGAACATTTGAAATTCCCCTGGTTCATTGAAAGTCCATCTTTTTCCCTTAAGAGGACATTCATTTTTGCTGGGTAGTTGATTCTCAGTTACATTCTAAGATCTTTTGCCTTCCGGTATATCATATTCCAAGCCCTATGAGCTTTTAATGTAGTTGCTCCTAAGTCCTGTGTGATCCTGACTGCAGCTCCATGATATTTGAATTGTGTCCTTCTGGCTGCTTGTAATATTTTCTCTTTGACTTGGGAGTTTTTCAATGAGATATTTCACATTTTCTTCTAATTTTTCATTTTTTTGGTTTTGAAGTATTGATTCCTGATTTCTGGCAAATTCATCAGTCTCCCTGAATTCTATTCTTTGTCTGAAGGATTTGTTCTCCTCAGAGAGTTTTCTTATTTCTTTTTCCATCTGGCCAGTTTTGCTTTTTAAAGCATTCTTCTCCTCCATAACTTTTTGAACTGTTTTATCTATTTGACCTAAGCTGGTTTTTAGCAAGCTATTTTCTTCAGCATTTTTTTGGATCTCCTTGACTAAGCTGCTGACTTCATTTTCATGTTTTTCCTGCATCTCTCTCATTTCTTTTCCCAGTTTTTCTTCTAACTCCCTCATTTGATTTTCAAAGTCTTTTTTGACCTGTGTCATAGCCTGAGCCCAATTTCTGTTTTTCTTGGAGTCTTTAGATGCAGGAGCTTGTGCTTCCTCATCTTCAGACTGAGTATTTTGATTCTTCTTGGGCTCATTTGCAAAATATTTCTCATTGGTCTTCCTCTTATTTCTCTGCTTGCTCATTTTCCCAGCCTGGGCCTGGTTTGGGGGGTGCTTTCTGAGCTTTTGGGACACTCTCACAAGGGTCTCAGTGTGTGAGGCTCTGTCCTCCCTCCTGGTCTGTGAATGACCATATGTGCCCCCCTCTGCCACAGGGCTGAGGTGGGGAGGGCCCTGCTGTTCTATGGGGGGGGGGGGCTAGACTGTGATCAGGATCTGAATTTGGTCCGAGCTAGCCATGCTGCTTGCTGTGTGCCCTGAGGGCTAGGCTCCATGTGCTCGCTCTTGCAGAGGTCCCTAGCTGTTCCCCACTTTGTGCCTGGTGCTCCCCGGGGTGCAGCTCCGGAGACTCCCCTGCTGCTGTGAGCTGTGACTCCCAGCGCCCTGGGGCTGCCTCCAGGAGGCTGAAGTTCTTTCGCTCTGGCAGGCCGCCCCTCCAACCCCGGGGACCAGAGCCTTTCTGCTCTTTTCCAGGTTACCTTGAGTAGGAGAACTGCCTCATTGGGTCCCTCTGTGGGTTCTGTCTCTCCAAAGTTTAGTTAGAGTCCTTAGCTTATGAGTTTTATGAGAGAGTGCCTAAGACAGGATCTGCTCTTGTTGCCATCTTGGCTCTGCCCCACCCCCCAATCTCTCTCTCTTTTTTTTTTTAGATTTTTGGCAAAGCAAATGGGGTTAAGTGGCTTGCCTAAGGTCACACGGCTAGGTAATTATTATTAAGTGTCTGAGACCAGATTTGAACCCAGGTACTCCTGACTCCAGGGCCGGTGCTTTATCCACTGTGCCACCTAGCTGCCCCTCAAAATCTATTTCTAAAAGCTGAGGTAGTGGCAAAGAAAGCAGGATGGTGGAGATGCATGTCTGGAGACTGTCTATTCCACAAGTGGGTGATTGTGACAATCCTAATGCTCAAATGGACTCTAACCAAGGGTCTAATTCTGTCTTTCCCCAGGATATCCATTTAGGAGTAATCTGAAACTATTTCTCTATTAGAGATATCCTGATAACAGCTGGGGAAACCTCACAAGTTAACTGCAATCCAAGTTCAGTTACCTCCCAAGGAAACCCAGGGAACTGCATCCATGGGGGGAGGCAATGTAGGATAAAATTCAATTGAATCCAACAAGCATTCACAAAGCACTTATGACAAAGGGAATAGAGCACTTCACTGGAACATTTACTAGTTCTGTGATATTGCCAAGTTACTTAAATTCTCTGTGCCTCAGTTTCTTCATCTGTAAAATGTGAAGGGATAAGACTCAATGGATTCTAAGCTTCCTTCTAGCTTTCTATCTATATAGTACTTTGACTGCTCTAACCCTACTATGTGTAAATCACTTTGTTAGGCAGTTAATAAAATGAAAACAAAACATTCCCTGTTCTCAAGAAGCTTACATTCTATTGGTATGGAAATCATTTGTATACAGATTAGTAAATACATGCATGCATACAAAGAAATCTCTATACACACACACACACACGCATGCATTCAAACATACTAGGATAGGACTATAGCTAGGCATTCAGGGATCTCTATAATCTGGTACCAAATCATCCTTTCCAGATTTATTTTCTTCTTTTTTGCATGAACCTTCCTCTCCAAGTTTGTCTACTCATTATCCCTTTAATTCCAACCTGTTGCATTCTTTCATAATTTTTCACACTTTCAGATAATCTGAATCTTACTATTCAAAGCAGATCAAGTCTCACATTTCCCATAACACTTTTAAAATTATAAACCCAACCTAAGGCAGAATTTTATCAAAAACTAAAATAGCACTAAGAGACTTGACCACTCATTTAGCCAAGTCTTTTACTGACTTAGAAAAGCACAAATTAACACTAGGGTGAATTATATTTTTGATTATTTTGTTAATTATTTCTCAATATTCATTTTATCTGGTTGGACCATCTTTGGAAGTGATCTTGAATTTGACACCTTATATAGAGAAGGGGATTGCAATTAGGAAGTTTGCTTGCAAATCCTGCTTCTTTACAGTTAGGTGTCCCAGGGAAATCACTTTATATTCCAGGGCCTTAGTTTCCTCAACTATAAAATAGTGATAATGAAAATTGATCTTTCTACCTTCCAGTCTTTTTGTGAAGCGGCCATGTTCAATGGAGAAAGTTCTGACACTGAAATCAGATATCTGATTTATACCCCACTTCTGATATTTAGTACTTCTAGGCTTCAGTTTCCTTGTCTGTCTCAACTCTATACCTAAGATCCTAATAACAGGATTTCATTATTTTAGGGAACTCTCTTTTAGAGGAAAACTCCACTGAAGCAGGTAAGCATGTTCACGGTAACAAATAGTCTTTATTATTGCTCACTTGTTTCCGTCCTGTCCACTTCCCTTATTTGGGATTTTCTTAGCAAAATTATTGGGAGTGGCTTACCAATTCCTTGACAAATGAGAGACTGAGGCAAACAGGGTTAAGTGACTTGCCCAGGGTCACACAGCTAGTAATTGTCTGAGGTCATATTTGAACTCCTGGAGAGGGGTCTACTTGATTTCAAGCTCAGTTTTCTATCTAGCCATTGTCACCTAGTCCTTTCCATATAATTATCTAAAGTGCTTATATATAACTTAGTTCTTGTCTTCAAGACCATCTTTCTATTCTCTATCCTAATGGTATCAAACTCAAATGGAAATAGAATCCTAACCTGTCTTAAGAATTCCCACAGTCACATATTGTCTAAGTTTTAAAATATAATAATATCTATGTTTTATTATATTTTATTTATTTGGGTCTGGCTGGCACTGGGACTATGGTAAGTGGTATGCTGCTGGCAATTGCCCCACCCCCATACCTTTACTCCATTACTTAACAGTACACTACTTTTCTAGCAGAGCCCTTTCTTTCTTTTTTTTAGTTTTTTTTTGCAAGGCAATGGGGTTAAGTGACTTGCCAAAGGCCACAAAGCTAGGTAATTATTAAGTGTCTGAGGTCACATTTGAACTCAGGTCCTCCTGACTCCAGAGCCGGTGCTCTATCCACTATGCCACCTAGCCACCCCTGCAGAGCCCTTTCTTAAAGCCTTACAAAGATATGAGTTATTATTCCAGTGTGACCTTATAATTTTAGTTTTTTTAATCAGTTAATATCATTTCCCTAACTAGATGATAAACTCTCTGAGGGCAAGGAGTATGGCTTGTACTTCTCCATAAACTTACAGGACCCTGCACTTAGTTGGGGTTCAAATATACATATATAGTTGGTATTCAAATATATATTATAATATACATTTATAGTTGGTTTTCAAATAAACATATTACATATGTAATATACATATATCGTTTTTGTTCAAATATACTTGTATGTATATGTAGCACTACATATAATTAGTGGTCAAATATACATATATGAATAGGTAGTAAATATATGCATATAGTTGGGGTTATATATATTTGAACATTTTATATATATATATGTATATATATATAGTTGTTTATATACCTACATATGTATGTATGGCTGTTTCTTGACCTTCTTTAAGAAGATCAAAATAACTTCACTATGTTTGAGACAAGTTACAATGTGTCTGACTGTGGCTGACCAGACCAAGGCAAGCTCGGAATGCTCTCCCACAGGTAGGGCACAAATAGTCCGTGTGAACCCCTGGGTATTTTCTCTAAACTTAGGTATCTCACATTTCCTTTGAGCTGCTTCCATTCTGCCTTGCTCAGAAGGTTCAGCACATTCTCTGAGGAGGGCATGCCATGCTGGGCGGGCCCGTGCCAGTGTCTCCTATGTTGTACAATCATTTCTAAAGTTCTTAAGAGAAACTTTTTAGAGTGTCCCAGTATCGCTTCTTCCGACCCCTTTGTGAGCACTTGCCTTATGTGAACACATATATAGTTGGTGTCCAAATTTGACTGATCTGGAAAAGCCTCAAAGATTCAGGAGATTTGAGGCATGCTCTGGGTTAATTGTCCTTAAGCCTTCTGAGCCTCATTTCTGGTAGATAAAAAGCTGCCTCCCGTCTCCCCAGCCGGGGAAGGGTGAGACAAAGGCATGAGGTCGGTCTACTTGATACCCTCTGAACTTTGGCAAGGAGGCCCTGGAACATTCCAAATTGTTATCAGGACAAGTGGAGCCCTGGGCTCAGCTCCTTCTTGAATTGCAGCAGAAGAACACAGAAGTGCCTGGGCTGTGGGCAGAAGTCTCCAAGGGAGGAGGAGAGACATGTTTGTGCAGAGTCAGGAGAGATGTGGGTCCCCTCAGCTGTCAGGCTGTGATCCTCGCCTCTCTCTTCTGGCGCTTCCCTTCCTAGACGCTGGGCTCTGTGGGCGTGAGGTTTAAAATAACATTGAGCTCTCTGGCTTGGAATGCGGCGCCCTGCAGATATGGAATGACGGGGCCCCTCCAGCGACTGCCTCTTGCCTGCAGATAGGTAATTGGGAAGAAGGGACTGCGGCAACATCTGGAGGGCTGGAGGGGCCTCTGTCCTGTTCTCATAGTGTTAAGTGTCTGTCCTGGCTTCCCTTACCACCGGGAATCCCTGGGGTTTGACAGTAGAAAGAAAGGAGCTTGAATATCACAAGATAGCTCCATGAGGTTAGAAACCAGGGGCCTCCCGGTAAGAGCCCTGGATTTGGTAGGAAAACCTGAATTGGAATCCTAACTTTAACACTTACTAGATATGTGGTGTGGGGCAAGGAGCAGTGTTTTCTCCATCTGTAAAAGAAAGATATTATTTGTATGTTTTTATAAACCTTGAAGGTCTATAAAAATGTGAGCTGCTATCATTCATATCAGTAAATCTAGAGTTGTGCTAGCACACAGTAGGTGTGCACTGACAACTTAAGAAAAAGTGAATGGGACAAAAAATCATCAAAATACAAGATTTTGTTTGAAAGGGAAAAGGTCCATCCTGTTTTCTCACCCTGCTCTAGTCGTGGAATTGTTCTTTTGGCCTCAGAAGTTCACAATCTACACCTGTCAAGGTAATCAGGTGCTACAGTGGCTAGATATGAGGGGGCCTGAAGTCAGGAAGACCCGAGTTCAAATCCAGTCTCAGATAATTACTAGCTGTATGGCCCTGGGTGTGTCACTTAACTTTTGTCAGCTTCAGTTTCCTCAGCTGTAAAATGGAGATCTTAATAACACTGATCTCACAGGTTGCTGTGAGGATCAAAGAAGATATTATTTGTAAGGTGCTTGGCAAGCAGTAGATAATTAATAATGCTTCTTGCCTTCTTGTGTCTAGAATTAGAGGAAGCAATCAATCAATAAATATTTACTAAGAACCTACTCTACCGGGAAGAGTGGTTCTGGATATTTTGTAGGGAAGCAGAGAAGGAGGGAGGCCCTTGTGGAAAAAGGTAAATGTTAGGCAAAAGGTAAATTCTAGATTAATACTTGTAAAATGAGTTGAATGGGAGTCAAGAAGAGGCAGGAGGATTGGTAATGTCAACCTAGAAATGCTATGGTTATTTTTTACTTCAGCACCTGAAAGTCTTAGGTCAAAAGTTAGAACTAAACAATGGCAAATGGAGATTTTACCTGAGGAAGTTGACATCTGGGGGGGAGGGGGCAGGGTGCACTTTTTTCTTATGGCAGCTCTGTCCCTTTGCCTAAACCTGTCTTTGGTCCAGATTTATGGCACAACTGATTCCAGAACAATTATGGGGACAGTCACAATGGGAAAGGGACTTCCCTACCCCATCTTCTTTTTCCACATTATGGAGTAATGGAAGAAAGCAGTAGAGAGATCTGTCTCTCTGGAGAGACTCTGGAGAGTCCATTTGCCCTGGTGGTCCCTCTCAGGATCCACTTTTTCCCTAATCTGTGTGGGACAGGATCTGGGCTTGTGCTGCTGTGACTCTATCTGCGGGTGGTCTATCCTTTGTACTACTGCGCCTCCCCTACCTTCAGGTTGTTTTTTTTTTTTTCCCTTTAGGTGAAAGGAATTCCCAGTTATGCCTCTCTGCCTTAGGTGGTCCAGGTCAGGCAGCTGTCACCCAAACATGTCTCAGGTAAGGAGGTGCCTGCTTGTCATTGGCTACTACTATCTCTTCTCTCTCTAAGAGGTTCTCTGAGAAAAAAGAATGAGAAATAATTAAAAACAAGCTTGGGAATGGAGAAACCATCTAATTGGCCCTCTGGCAAATACATTGTCTTTCCCCAAATCAGAACAAGATTTTTCCAAGGTTACTAGTGTTGTCCCTTCCTCCAACCCTCCCTGGCTTAGCCTCCCTTTAACCCTGTTGTTTTTCCTCCCCCTTCCTCGTTAATGGACAATCTTTTCCATTTTCCTTTGTTCAGGTTAACAAGATTGGGCAAGCAGGAAAGCAGGGAAGTTTCCAGTCTAGGCAGAATTACAGCCCCACCCTTCCCTCCTTGGATACACCCAGACCCACTGCTGGATTCCTTAGCTCCTGCCTCCCTAGTTATCCATGAGGGTTGGAGGATCTGGAGAGTCTGTGCTAAGGTGACTGACCTCACCTCCCCTTTGGTGAGATTGTGAGCACTGAAAACTGACCCAGCTCAGAGTGCAAGTAAAGAGGGCAGGATGAGGGGCGGCTAGGTGGTGCAGTGGATAGAGCCCTGGCCTTGGAGTCAGGAGTCCCTGAATTCAAATCTGGCCTTAGACAATTACCTAGCTATGTGGCCTTGGGCAAGCCACTTAACCCCACTGATTATATCTGAAATTTTAGTTTTATTTTGTAAAATTAAGGGGCTACATTAAATAAATTATCCTCAAAGGGAACTGAAATTTTCCTAGTAAATAAGGAACTGAATCTAGGGGATGGATAAGCAAGAATTTGGAGGATGGGAAGATATCCCAACCTCTATTTGATAGCCAGTCACAGAACCTGTCGAAAATATAGCCACATCTATCCTTATACCCATATTCTCTCTGCTTCCATTTTGTGAACCTTCCATTCCACCTCCACTCCCTGCCACCCAGACCATCTCACAGCTATAGTATTCTTGCTCAGAGGCTCAGCTCTGGGCTAGAGGGTAGTCCATGAAGAAGGACTCTACCTCACTCTCTTTTCCATTTTGGGTCAGATAAGATGTGAAGAGATGAATGATTTTCCCCTAAATTCACAGTTTTTCCCAACTTCCCAATTACTGTTAAGATAGGCATCTTTCCACTTTTCCAAACTGATACAACCTCATTGTCTTCTTTGATTCCTAACTAATCCTCCTGTGATATATTCAACCAGTTGTCAAATCTTGTTGTTCCTGTCTTTCTATCTCTTATATTCTTCCCTTTCTCTCTATTTACATAGCCACTAGCCAAAGTCTGACACCTATCATTTCTTGCCTGGATCAATGCAATACCCTTCTCTTTTGTCTTCCTGCCTTAAATTTCTCCCTTCTCCAAACTCCATAAACCTACCAAAGTCATTCCTCTAAAATGCAGGTGTAACCATGACATTCCCCTACTCAATAAATGCCAGAGACTCCCTATTAACTATAGTTTCATCTTTATCTCATCCTTTTAAAAATATCCAAATTTGTTTTAATTTTTATAATGTACATACTTGTATGGTTCTTGTAGATAATTTATAAATCACCAAATATATATATATATATATATATGTATATGGGCTGCAAACATAATTTTTTTCCTGACAAGGAATATTTATTTAATCGAAAAATATGTAGATCATAGACTAGATATCCTCTCAGGTCCCTTCTATGTCTAAATCTATAACATTGTCATCCATATATTCTGTGCTATTCCATCCCCATATTCTCTTGCTGCTACCATTTTCAGAACCTGAATGGTATCTTAGCAATGAGAAAGAGGCATTGGATTCTGACTGTAGGGAGAAATTGATAGGCAGCCAGATATCCCTCCTGATGTCTGGCTAACAGGGAAATTAGAGCAATGGGCAGCTCTGGTCTAATGGAAAGAATATTTGAAAAGGAGGTAGGAAATCTGAGTTCTAGTTCTGGCTTTGCCATTAATTAGCCACCTGAAGCTGGGAAAAGCACTTTCCCTCTTTGGGTCTGTGCTTCCTCATTAAAAAAAAAAAAAGATTATACTAGAAAAACCTCTAAAGTTTCTTCTAGCTATAGAATTTTATGTTTATAGGTTGTGTAGTAGATAAAGCACTGGGTTTGTAGTGAGAAAGATCAGAGCTCAAATCCAGTTTCAGATAATTAGTCTGACCCTAGGCAAGTCACTTAACCTCTGTTTGCCTCAGTTTTCTTATTTTTAAAATGAGAATAATAGTACCTACCTCAAAGAGGTAGGATCAAGTGAAATAATTATTGATAATAATAAATAGCAATAATATTGATGACAACAATAATGATGTAATAATGAAAGCACTTAATATAGTTCCTGGCAAATATTAAGCACTATATAATTGTTAAGTAGTAGTAGTAGTAGTATTTGAGGGGAAGGGGAGAGAAAGGGCAGAGAACTTCATGTAAGTTGACTGTAAGAATGAGTCTAATGAGCCTGTGGTTGGGATAAGTTGAGATTAAAACTTCTGCCCTCACCTTCATTAATAACTTCCTTTTTAATGAACATTAGCATAGATTACTGGTGTCAATCATCACATGCAACAGGGAGAAATAACCAGATCGATGTTCTCTGAAGCACCTGAAAGAGAGTCTACTGAGATGGAATAAGGGGGTGGGGAAGAACACCTAGGAAGCCACTTGGAGCAGCTGTATTCCCAGTGACCACGAAATATGTGCATCAAATCCCCATTAACTTCTGCCACCATTGCCAATCTCAGCATCTTGGTCCATGCTAGCAACAAGACCTGAACTTCTGAATATCAGGAGAGAGTGATCTGCCTTTTCATCTAGGGGATCAGCCAGATGGCTCCTCCCTGCTAGGTCATTGCTGAAGGCTAAAGAGAGGCAGAAGCAGCATTCCCTGTCAATGGAGATGTAAAGCTGGTGGAGTGGGAAGGGCTCTTTTTCAGAGATTGCCTCCACCTCTCCCCAGTATAGCTTCTGTTGTCTGGTCAAGAGTGTCTTTCTTTTTCATCTCTGGACATCCCTAAGAATGAGTCCACTGAACAACAGAAGGAAGTGGGTCTGATGGATTGTCAGTTTCTGACACAGTTCCCCAGTACTTGGCAGAGTGTCTGACCCAGTAGGTAGGTGCCTAATAAGTGATTATTGATTGATATCATGTTTATCACAGAAAGAAAATCCTAAAGTATCAAGGTCATTGTACAAAAGGTCAGGGATGCTCTGCAACAGAGCTAGTCATTTCTGGTCAAAGCCTCAACATATTCAAAGGATTTGTGATATCCAGCATGGAAATTTCTTCCACTGAGTCAATTGTTTATGACTAAGTAGTTATCTGAAACTAGATTTAAGTTCAAGTCCTTCTCACTACAAATCCAGCATGCTATCCATTGCACAGAATCAGGAAGTGGCAGAGGTGATATTTGAATCCAGGCCCTTTTGGACTTTCTATCCCACCAGCCACCAACCCCTCTAGTCAACACAGATGTCAGATGGTGGATTGTTAGAATTCTGGACAGTGAAATTTACTCCCCCATTGTTACCACCTTGAATTTCTTTGGGGGTCCTTGAATTTTCCTTTATGATTCTAATATCTAGATGTGAGAGTACAGGCCTGCAGATGAGAACATTTGGGTTCTAAAAATGGTTGTTTTCTGTTTTGCTGTGTGAAAATTAGGCTAGTCACTTCATCCTTCCACTTAGCTTGGGCATCAGTTACCTTATCTTTATAATGGGGAGGAAAAATTCCTTCTCTCATATATTGGATTGGCGGTATAATGAAGACAAATAATATTTCTGTAAACATTTTGGAGATTATCTATTACCTATACATGAATAAACATTGTTATGGCTATTTGTGTTTCACATAAAGTCCTCATGTGCCTACAATTTATTTTTTCCTTTCTTTCCCATCAGTTTGCATTTAATTTCTTGAAAGCCCTGAAGAAGCTATAGTTTTCTTTCTTTTCTTTGCTTTTTCTTTACTGACTCCCTCCTCCTCCCTCCCTTATCCCCCAACCCTTTTAAGGTTGCACAGCCCCAGCCTAGTTCTTGTCATATTTCCTCATGGATTGGGTGTTTAATTAAAATCATAATTAAAATTGATCTCCTCATTAGCATGCACCTGCTCTGCCTCTCACATCCCTGCGTTCCATTATCCACTGAAGATGTCAAGACTGACAGGCAAGAGCCAGACCTCAGGCCAGCTCCCTCTGACAGAACTCTCTCTCTCTCTCTCTCTCTCTCTCTCTGTTGGCAGCATCTGGACTAAAAGAATATTGGGGAAGAAGGTGCATCAGTGTATAGAGCAACAATTAGCACCAGGTGGGCTCCCTGGGGAGTGGACCAGGCTTTGCAGTGGCCTGCAGATAACTGGCCAAATCTTGTGGTCCTGCCTGATGCAAATATCCCCCATGTCTTGTTCCTATGGCTCCCTCCACCACCATCTCACCAAAGTGGAGTTGCCTTCAGCAATGAATCGACATTGTAACAAGCTTCTTGGTCAAGAGAATTTTTGGGGTGAGAGAGGATTGCAGTTTTGACTTCAATAAGATGATATTAGCCAGGAGGAATGTCACTCTCTGTTCTCAAGGGTTCAGATGTGTCAAGCATCCACCTTTGCACTCTGGGGACCAAGAGTGTCAAGCATCCATTTCTATTCTCTAAGGGCCAAGAGCATCAAGCATCCACCTCTGTTCTCTGGGGACCAAAAAATGTCAACAGTCACCTCTGTACTCTGGGGCAGCACCAGGCAGATCAAGGAAAGAGGAAAAGGCAACCAGGGAAAGGAATCTGCCTGAAATTAGCTCTTTCCAGTTTTTGTAGAGAGTTGCTTTTTGACTTCTAGGGAAAGGACTTTGCACAAAGGTTCTATGGGAATAGTGCTGTTCCTAGAGCTTCTGAAATCACAGGAGTCAGGTTCAAATCTCACCTCCTAGCATTTACTTCTTGTTACTTTCAACTGGTCCTTTAATCTCCCTGAATCTCAAACTTTCATCATCTGTAAAAATGAGGGGATTAGACTAGATCGATCATCTGTGGGGTCTCTTCTCTCTGGATTTATTATTCTATGACTTCAGGGATGGCCCAGATTTAGAGATGGGGAATGTTGGTGGTAGAAGAATGACTTTAGTACCTTGTCACGGAAAATCTATGTTTGTGTGTGTGTGTGTGTGTGTGTGTGTGTGTGTGTGTGTGTGTGTGTGCTTCTTGAGGGCTGGTGGGAGTGAGAAGTGTTGAGATTTAGCAAAGGGACAAAAACAAGAAGTGCAATGTAGTGGGGTGAGTTAATCAGATCATAGACCTGAGGTTGAAAGGGATCTCTGAAACCTCCTTCTATTCTCTCATTCTACGGCTAAGGAAACTGAAGCCCAGAGAGTTTAAATGACTGGCCTAAGGTTATATAGGTATTAAGTAGAAGGAATAGACTGAAATGGAGGCCTTCCAAAGGGGAAAAACACTGGCATTATCCCTTACCTCATCATAGCTCAAGCCTTGCCCCCTTTCAGAAGCCTGGGTTGGATCGATCTCAAAACTCATTATAAAGTGTAAAGTGCTAAACAAATGTAAGATATTGCAATTTCACATTGTCCAAATCACTTTCTTTTTCATGGCACTCCAGAACAGTCCACTTGGCCAAAATCAAGCAAGTAATTTAGATATGATGAAACTCTAACACCTTATATTTGTATAGCACTTGACATTTTTCATGTATATTATCTTCCCAACCAGATTGTAGAATCTGAGAGACAACAAATATACAAATAATTAGCAATATAAGGTCGACTCTAAGTACTGTACTGTATGAAGGGTAGGAACAGTAAGTGCTATAGAAGTTATATCTAGGTTGGGGTTGTCAAGGAAAGGTTTGTGTTAGAATTTGATTGGCTACTGGACAGAGGACAGAATAGAGGAAGAGGTAGAGGGAAAAGATAGTCAGATTTCTGATAGCCTTGAATACCAAGCTAAAGAGTTTGGATTTGATCTTGTGGGTAATAAGTAGCTATTGAGGAAGAGAATAACTTTTCTGTGTTGTTACATTTTAAAAATTAATAACTTTTGTTTTTATGTCACCTACATTTCCTTATATGTTTCTTTCCCCCCTTTTATTTTATTTTCTTAGGTTTTTGCATGACAAATGGGGTTAAGTGGCTTGCCCAAGGCCACACAGCTAGGTAATTAAGTGTCTGAGACCGGATTTGAACTCAGGTACTCCTGACTCCAGGGCAGTTGCTCTATCCACTACACCATCTAGTGGCCCCTCTTTCCACCTTTTAGAGAGAAATATTTTGTTAGAAAAAAAATTGCAAACCTAACCAACATATCTGACTATATATATATATATATATATATATATATATATATATATATATATATATATATATTTTATTTTTTTTTTCTTTTAGTTTTTTTTGCAAGGCAATGGGATTAAGTGACTTGCCCAAGGCCACAGAGCTAGGTAATTATTAGGTATTTGAGGCCAGATCTGAACTCAGGTACTGGGGACTCCAGGGCCCAGCTCTATCCACTTTGCCACCTAGCTGCCTCTGACATTACATTCTTGTGTACCACACTTCTAGCTAATGAAAGAAAGGAGGGAAGCATCTTTTCATATTTCATCTTTGGGGTCAAACTCAGTCAGTACAGTTATACAAGGATTGAGTTTGTTTTGTTGCTCTTTCCATTTATGTTGTGATCACTGTGTATATAATTTTCCTAGTTCTGTTTACTTTCACTTTGAATCAGTTCACATAATTCTCATGTTTTTCTGAGTTGACCATGTTCATTACAAGTGCAATAATAATAATTAATTTCATTGTGTACAACAACTTGTATAACCCCAGGGAATGACTTTCTAAAAGGCGTTGCAACAGATTAATTTGGTTGTTTTAATCTGATTGTGTTCTTCAGATAAATGTGAGCCTCCCTTGCCTTCTTTTAGCACCCAAAAAAATTATTACCTAAATCATCTGCTCCATAAGTAAGTTCCTCTTTTGTGGTAGTTTGGATCCTTTCCACTATAATTTAAACCTGTTTTTCCATGTCTAGTCTTAGGGAAGGAAGGAAGAAAAAAAACTAATTACCAAAATCAGAATGGTTTTCTGGAAAGTACACAAGATTTGGAGTCAACAGAAGAATTGAATCTTAGAATTCTGCGTTTGTGTGTGTGTGTGTGTGTGTGTGTGTGTGTGTGTGTGTGTGTGTGTGATCCTGGGGCAAAAAATCTCTGAACTCAGTAGGTAAAATGAGGGCTCTTTTTGGCTGTTGTTCAGTCACATCTAACTCTTCATGACTCCATTTAGCAAAGATACTAGAGTGATTTGCCATTTCCTTCTCTAAGTCATTTGATGGATCAGGAAACTGAGGCAGGTTAAGTGACTTGCCCAGGGTCATACAATTAGTAAATGTATAAGACTACATTTCAACTCAGGAAGATGAGTCTCTCCTTCTCTTTGTCTGTGCCACCTATGAGAGGGTCGAACACTTGAAATTTATAGTGCTTCCAAATTCTAGATCCCATGAGCCACCATTTTTGGGAAAATTGCTCTGAGAATTCAAATCTTATTCCAGACCCTTACTAACTGTGTGATCCTTGACAAATCACTCTGTGCTTCAGTTTCCTCAACTATAAAAGAAAGAAGATATATTTGATAGTATTTGAGTTCCCTTTCAGCTTAAAATCTGAATATCCTAAGTCAGTCTTCACTTTTCTTAATTAAATAGCACCTCCACATTTCTTTCTCCATCTTTATTTTATTTTCCTCCCAATGTTGTCTAACAGGCCTTAACCCACACTGACTATTGCAGGGCTGCAACTTCCTAGGTCTCCAAAGTTTCCCTCCTCCCTCCCCTTAGTCCTTCTCCTTATGGGACAGGGCAGAGGTCACCCTCCTGGGGCAGACAGTCCTCCAAACTCCACCCAGGTGTGCTCACCTCTGCTCTCCCTGCAGGGGCTGCCAGCAGGCAGGCTGAAAGCTCTGGGAAGTCAGGTCAGGCTCAGAAGTCAAGAGCAAGGAGCGGAGAGGAGCGGGTGACCACTGGGGAGGTGATTAGCTCCAAGGCTCTTCTAATAATAATCTTTAAGGATAACAAACAAAGCGGTGGAGGATGGAAAGCGGCTGCTTGGGCTCAGGCTTGTCCCTGTCCTTATTAAGACTGGAGGAGGCGGGAGACCTTGCTAATTGCAGATTGATCATTAATAACATCAGCTCCCAGCCAGGTCCTGGGCAGCAGGCAAAAATCTAAAGATTAGGAAGGAAACCTGGAATTGTGAGTGCAGGAGGGATAGGGTTTCCACCAGTCCCAGGGAAGTGGGGGGGCGGGGGGAGTTAACTTGTGAGAAAGTGCTTGTATTCAAAGATGCAGTTCATGTATTGATTGGTATTGACTGGCCACAGAGTGCTCTACCAAACATATGAAGTAATTCTGGATTACATTCAGGAGACAAGAGTGAGGCCAAGAAAGATCACTCCCTTTACCACTGACTTCTCCTCCCCTATCCCCCATACACAAGCAGACACAGCCACACTCCATCTCTGATTTTTTGGAACTGTTATCCCTGAGGGGTAAAGAGGGCTAAGGGCTAGGCTTATGCTGGTTCCAGTTAAGGTTGCAACTTCTAATTATCTGCCATTCAAGCAAGGACAGCTCCCCAGAAGACTACCAGAAGGAGCTGCTGGGAGGGTGAACAGATTGGGCTTGTTACTTTAACTTTAAAGACATTGTAACTCCCCCCCCCACTTCCCCCCCCATCCCTCTGCCCCCAGGGATTAAGAACTAACTACTTCTCCCCCCCCCCCCTCCCAGAGTTCTGGGGCAATATTTTTTCTGGTAACTCATGAGCCTCTCTACCTACATGCTTCTCCTATTGATTATCAATTGATAGCAATTAGTCAGGCAGACTTAATTAGCTTTTAGAAGCTGGAATTAACTAAAGTGGTATCAGAGGGCTAAAACAACACTCCAGATTAGGGGCATTCTCCCACAAGTACATATAGAGTCCAGTGGAAAGTGGGATCAGATTTGGAGTATATGATGTCACAATGGAGAAATTGATAGCTCCTAGGAGTATTTTCTGGAAGTGCCTTTCTCCCCTTTGTGGGACCCTCATGAAGTTCACCTTAGATAATGTTTCAGTTTCTGTCAGAAATCTTGTACTCATCTAAAACAACCATTAGTATGTCTAATTTGTACTTAGTAGCCAATGCAGATAGTGTCACTAACTGTTTCAGGGACACTGAGCGGTTGCCCATGGGAAGTCCAAAATCTTCTGGCCCTCAAAACTCAACAGGTCCTCCTAAGGTCAAGGGGGATGAGGGAAGACAAACTCTTCTCTCCTTGCTCAAGTAATTTCTTCCCTAAGACCTGACCAGGCTTCTTTCTCCTCTAAGTTGGTCAGACATTTGAATCCCCTATTTCAAAAAAGCTTGTCATTTTTATAAATGTTCCACAGGATATAACTATGTCTTAGCCAATCCCCATACACTTCCTACTTGTTGTCATTCAATTGTTTTTCAGTCATATCCAACTTTTTGTGATCCCATCTGGAATTTTCTTGACAAAGATATTGGAATGATTTTCTATTTTCTTCTCCAGTTCATTTTTACAGATGAGGAAACTGAGGCAAAATGGAGTTAAGTGACTTGCCCAGGGTCACACAACTAGGAAGAACCTGAGGTTGGATCTGAACTCAGGAGATGAGTCTTGTTGACTCCAGTTCTGGTATTCTAGCCACTGTTACCCCCAACTGTTGAATACACTTCCTACAGTAGTACTCTCTTTTCTTCATCTCTTTCCTAAATGTAATCACTTAATGGCATTGTCTCAATCAAACTGAGAGCTGTTAAAGACTAGCTTTAAAACATCAAGGTCTCCCAATGCATCCAAGGTTATCTCCAATTTTTCTGATCCATATCTAACCACTGGCCCCAGATGGCTCTGGAGGAGACACTAAGGCTGGTGACTTTGCACAGCACTCTCTCACTAAAATTCAATTCACATGCATGTCATGGCATCACTTCTATGATGTCATGGTCCTCTTCAAGTACGAAAGTCTTTTGTACTTAGTTTAATGCCTGTGTTTGATTGATTCAATAGAAAAGACTAAATCTGGTTCACACAAGAAGTTGAGATGCTGAGGAAGGGATATGGAATACTACTCTTTTCATTCATTCATTTTTTTCCAGTCATTTATTCAATCAGTAAGAATTTAAACAAACACTATGTGCAAAGTAAAGACAAATGCTAAATACTCCCTGCTTTTTGATAATTCTAGTAACTATTAAATAATAGGTTTAAATTTTAATAGATTAAAACTACACTAAGATTTTTGGGATATGCCATATGTTTAAAGTAATTTGGGGAGTAGAAGGAGCACTAACAACTAGAGCAAGGGCAAAACAATAAGAGATGGTGCTTGAGCTGAGGTTGAAGGAAGTTAGGGTTTCTAAGAATTAGGTGGGAGGAGGTAGTGTATTCTGGCTTGGAATATCTCACAAAGGAAACAGGAAGTAGATCACTTTGGAAGTAATTACTTTGGAAGTGAGAATTTCCTGGCCTTGTCATACCTTATGGAAGAAGAGACCTAATATAGTCAAAACGGGCAGCTAGATAGTGCAGTAGATAGAGCACTGCATTTGAAGTCAGGAATACTCATCTTCCTGACTTCAAATCCAGTCTCAGACACTTACTAATTGTGCAACCTTGGGCAGGTCACTTAATCCTGTTTGCCTCAGTTTCCTGATCTGTCAAATGAGCTAAAGAAGGAAAAGGCAAACCACTCCAGTGTCTTTGCCAAGAAAACCCCAAATGGGGTCACAAACAGTAAGAAAGGATGGAAATGATTTGGACAACAGTAATAGTCAAAAAAATCCTAGACTTGTATTGGAATCCTGTCTGTTACTTCTAAGCTCTTTTACTGCCTGGAATTTTTCATAGACTTTCTGCCCCTCAGTTTCCTCATTTGTAAACTGGGACAATCACACTTGTAATGCCTAGTTCCCTACATTGTGAGGATTAAATGAGATAATGTACAGTATGTAAAGGGCCATATTCACGTTAGCTATTGTTGAACTTCTTTGAGTCTCCTACAGTGCCCAGCATGGTGTCTTAAAAAATGTTTTATTGATGCTTTTTATTATAATGTTTACACTGACGACATTTTCCAATAATACTCCCCCACCCCAGCATGGTGTCCGTCATATGGCAGCTGCTTAATAGCTATATTTGACTGATTGAATCATCTTCCCAAAGCTCCACTGACTTCCATAGCCTCTTGATATTCTGGAACTAGAAGGATGAAAAGAGAATAAAAATCTGTGGATGGAGACCCTTTCCCTTCTCCTGAGTCTTGGACTTTGTTGGAACAGATAGGGTGCTGGACTTGGTGCCACATTCAAGCACCCCCACTCCCCCCACAGATACTTTACTAATTGTGTTATCCTAAGCAATTCACTTCTTGGCATTGCATCTCAGTTTCCCAGTCTGTAAAATAAAAGAATTGGGCTTCCATTTCTTGCCTTGGTATTTCTAGCACTGGACTCAGTGCATTTCACAGATCAAAGGTTTGAGAAGTGTTTGTTGGATTGGATTTTAGGTTAATTCTCAGTCACTACTTACGTGACCTTGGGTGAGTCCATTCTTTTATTGCTTCAGTTTCTTATCTGTAAAATGAGCAGGTTAGATTAGATGACCTTTGAAGTCCTTTCCAGTACCAGATATATGACTTTAGGAGTAGCTTGCCTTCTATGACAACCTCAGTTCAGCACTGATTCTAGGACTATTCTCTCCCTCCCCTCATTCCTCTCTCTCCTCACCTCTTCTTAAGGGGTCCAGCACTGAGTAATGAATCAGCCTTCCTTTGTGCAGATACACTCACAACTAGAACCATTGCTTTGATAATACACCCATACCATTTATATTGTGCTTGAAATGGAGCCTGAGGGGCAGTCCTTAGGGCTAATTGCTTTTAATATTTTAGGAAAAAAAGTAAACAAGCAATTATTAAGTGCTTACTAGCTCCGCCAGAAACTGTGGAGCTTTACAAATATTATCTCATTTTAGGACTTCTTATGGGATGTAAGCCATCAAAAGCCTGCTGAAGAGACTTTTATTCAACAGGAGATGAAGCCAGTCATAATTGCACAGGAAATTAGAAGGAGATTTGACTCCTACACCCTTGCCACCTACAGAGGAGGCTTTTGGATATGGACAGGTTGGGTGAGATCTGACAAGATTTTGCTTTACTGCCTCAGGGAAAGAACAGGAGGTTTGAAATGGTTCCACTTGCAGTTACCTGCCCAGGTAGGGCCACCCACCATCATCCCCACCAAGGGAGAATGAGGAACCAAGGGAACTGAAAGTGGGGAGGGAGGAGGGTAGGAGATCTTGTGTACTGAACTGGGAGCACTTAGGAAAAGAAAGGATCTATTTTTTTCCATTTGTTCTCAGCAAACATTTGTCATTTAATTTCTTCCTAATTACACAATTACGTAATTATGTAGTATTAGTAAAATAAAGCCTAAAGACGTTTGAGTAAAGAATTACTTAAGTAAATAATGTCTGACTGGAGTAATTATTTCCTGGGTTTTCTTTTTAAAGTGGAATTGGATGGAGTTAGATGAGGCGTGGTTGCTGAGATGAGAGAGAAGGGAAGGTAGGGGGAGCTATATGGCCAGGGGCCAGAGAAAAACTTCCCATAATTTCCCTGGGGTTGGACTCAGGTGAGCTTAGAACCTATACCTTGGAATGCATACTTTGTGGCCAAGTTCTGGGCTCCTTATCTGCTTACTCCCGGCTGTTTAAATTTGGGCAGGTCAGTAATCTCACAGAATCACACTTTCCCAGAGAGGATCACACCTGTACCTCCCAGGTGTGTGGCTGAGGATGAAGGAGCCTGTGGCTGCAAAGGTACTGGAAGAGGAATCCTGAGTGAAAGCCCTGTTGCCATAACAATGCTATCTGTCTGGGCCTGGTTGGGATCACAAGATGATACAGGATTTTAGATGAAGCTTAAAGACCTCCAATGAAGGCATAGACTTGAGAAGGCCGGGGTGAGGGATCTGACTGGAACAGATGAGCCTCATATACCTGGAAAAGAGAACCACTAGGCAGTGGAGAGTGAATTTGGACTCGAAGGGTGGCAAAGGGCAGTGTCGACTAACAGCCAGAATCTGAGTGTATATGATATATTCCTACACACCCCAAGGGACAGTTACATGACACAGTGGATATCAGAACTAGAATTCAAATGGAATCTCAGACACTGCCTAGATCCCAGACTCTGGGCAAATCATTTATTTGCCTCAGTTTACTCATCTGTGAAATGAGCTGGAAAAGGAAATGACAAACCACTTCAGGATATTTGCCAAGTAAGAAAACCCCAAATGCAGTCATGGAGAGTTAAATAAATACCACTGAAATGATTCAACAACAAACTCACAGACCTATGCAGGACTGGGTAGATACAAATGAAATTTTAGTCTTGAGCTGTATTTCCACTCCAGATAAAGATATCCCACCCCACCCCCAAGTCTGGAAGAATAAAGCAGAAAGCCAAGAATTGTGAAGGAGGAAGCAGTCATACCTATATGGAAAGGAAAGGCTGGGCAGGAGTTTAGGGGATGGTTGGTTGGTTCTTATTCTTTATTATTGAAGAACATCAAAATGACTCACTAGTTTAGAGACAAGTTACAGTGTATCCATCTGGGCAGATCAGATCAATACAAATTGGGAATACTTTACCACAGGTCAGGCCAAAATAGCTCATGTAAATACCTGGGGTGAGTACTTTCAACATGAATGTGATATTAGGGGACAAGATGACCTCCAATATCCCCTTCAGCTCTGAGATGCTATGAGGATAGAAGGGGTATGATCAAGTTTAATATTCAAAACCCCCAGGTAGAAGAAAAAAGTGATCCTTTAAAAAAGAGAGAGAAAGGAAGGAAGGAAGGAAGGGACAAAGGAAGGAAGGAAGGAAGGGAGGGAGGGAGGAAGAAAGGAAGGAAGGGAGGGAGGGAGGAAGAAAGGAAGGAAGGAAGGGACGAAGGAAGGAAGGAAGGAAGGGAGGGAGGGAGAAAGGAAGGAAGGAAGGGAGGAAGGAAGGAAGGAAGGAAGGAAGGAAGGAAGGAAGGAAGGAAGGAAGGAAGGGAGGGAGGGAGGGAGGAAGAAAGGAAGGGAGGAAGGAAGGGAGGGAGGGAGGAAGGAAGGAAGGAAGGAAGGAAGGAAGGAAGGAAGGAAGGAAGGAAGGAAGGAAGGAAGGAACTTGGCAAATGGAAGTCTAAGAACTCAGACCAAGGAGTCAATTAGAAAGGAAGGCATTTTTAAGAGGTCTTCATTTACAAAACAAAATCAAAGAATAGATTGGGGTTTTGAGCTGTCATCTAGTACAGACTCCTGCTTCACATACTACTAAAATAGTCCAGACAGCTGAGATTTTGTTTTTAAAGAGTTCTGAAATTTGTAACCTGCCCTAGTGATTGATTCTTATTGCTGCTAAGTCCTTCCTAATGTCTAACCTAAATCTCTGTAGGTCAAATTGAACTCTTTGTTCCTTTCTCTTTTTTCAAGGGAGATGAAAAACAAGTAGTAACACTTTAGACCATGTGGAAATTATATTTTCCCTTTTATTCATGTTATCTATCATTTCAGAAAGGAAGCATTATCTACTGAAAGGTAATCCTAAATGTCCAATGTCTCTGCCTGCCTATTGGACCTCCATAATTATTAGGACCAGCTTGAATGAGGCAACTAAACAGTCATCTTGCAATGAGGTGACTTGGGATACTAAGCAACTTTCCCATCAAATCCCTCCTTGCTCCCCACCTCTACAACTTAATTTCTTCTTCCCCAACTCTCATCTCTGTTTAGAGGCAGCTGGTTGACACAATGGATAGAAGGCTGGACTCTGAGTCAAATCTATCCTCAAACATTAACTAGCTGTGTGACCATGGAAAAATCATATAACTTCAGGTAATCCTTATTCTGTAAAATGGAGAAGATAAGCACTTCCCTCCCGGGGTTGTTGTGAGGATCATTTGAAATAATAGTTGCAAAATCCTTGGCCTAGTGTCTAGTACATTAATTTTTGTCATTTTTTTTCAGCTGTGTCTGACTTCCTGACCTCTCTTGGGGTTTTCTTGGCAGAGCTAGAGGAGTGGTATGCCATTTCCTTCTCCAGGTCATTTTACAGATGAGAAAACTAAGGCAGACATGGTTAAGTGACTTTCCTAGGGTCACATAGCTTGTAACTACAGGTCCAGCACTTTCTCTACCATGTCACCTAGCTGCCCTGGCACATTGTAAATGGCACTATATAATTTTTTTTTAATATTTCCCATCTTCCTTATTAGTGGAACCATCAATGCTCCTACTCTCTGACTTTGAGCCCTACAGACACTGTTGAATCTTTGTCATCCTATTCATTCAATCAGTTAGCAAGTCCTATTGTTTCTACTTCTGTCATATCTACCATATGAAGTCCCCTTTTTCTTCCTTGCAGGGACAGGTAAGTGGAGCAGGATATAGAATATTGGCCTTGGAGTCAGGAGGACAGCAGTTTGAATCTGACCTCAGACATTTACTAGCTGTATGACCTTGAGCAAATCATTTAACCCTGATTGCCTCAAATTCAGGACCATCTCCAGTCGTCCTGATTCATATTTGACCTTTGAACCTAGATGACTCTGAAGGAGCACTCAAATTCAATTCATGGGCTTGTCATGGCATCACCTCCCTGATGTCATGGTCTTTTTAAAAAATGAAGGACAACCATCAATGTCCATCCTAGTGCTGACCTTCACTTCTTCTTGCTTAAGCTATTTGTTACTTATTAAACTCTCCTGAATCTATCCTCCACAAGAGATGCCTTAGTACATTTCCATTGCTTTACCATGCTCATATGATCCCTCCACTCAAAACCTTCATTGGTTCCCCATTACTCATGGAAAGAAACCAACATGTCTGACCTGAGTTCTTCTACAACCAACCCTTAGCTCTTATTATTCCTATTTTTGTGTGTTTATTCCAGGCAGACTGTGCCCAACAAGTTAGTATCACATAGTTGGTTTTTAATAAAAACTTTTCTCAAAATCTTAGAAGAGAAATTATGGAAGACTGGAATCTTTTTTAGAAGTGGGATGAAAGTCGGTCCAGGGAAAACAGTAGTTAGGTTTACATGGTTTTTTCCTTCCCCAGAGCTGAATTAGGCATTCTGGGAGGACTGCATTGTCACTTAATGTTTGTCTATGCAAGGAGCTAAATATTCATTGAGTAATTAGCTAGTTCAGATTAGTGGTATGAAAAGACAATTCCTTCTAATTATAGGGATGTCACTTAGAAGATGCCACACCAGGCTGCCATTCACTTCCAGGAGACTTGCAATAAAACTCTTCCATGTGATTCAGATGCAAAAAGGGTTTTTTTTTAAAGGCTTCATTACTTTTGATAATTAAATATTTATCTGGGCTGAAAAAAAAGAGTCACACTTACTGTTTCAGGGTAATCAAAAGCTTTTTTTTTGTCCTAAATGCAATTTTTATGGCTACCACAGCTTTTGCAGATAAAGCTAACACCTCTTCCCGAAAGCTTTCCTTGATTAGCTCCAGAATAAAGAGTTAAAAGGTAGAGAAAAATAGATAAATCACTCACCTGGGATGAGTTTATTGCTATAGTAAGGCAGTTTCTTTCTGGCTTCCTGGCAACTCGAGGGAAAAAGGAAGCCATTCGGGTTATATAGTTCTTACTGTCTTACCAAAGAAAACATTTACATTTGTCATAGAGAGACCAATTTTCTCTGGTCCTGAATTCTAAAGAGAAATCTATCCTGTGGATCTAAGATGGTATCTAATGGACAGTATTTATTGACTGTGCAGTGGAACCAGTCCCTCTGGTTCATTTCATTGAGGATTTGTGGGGGGGACGTATCTGGATATGGTAATATGTTGTAAGGCTATTCTGAACAACATACATGATTTTGGATGCTAAATCTGAGTCACTAGGCATTCTGGTTTGTTTCAGAACCTAGAATTTTGTCACTAACTCCAGGGTGTCTGGTATTTTTGCTTCTCTCTCTCTCTTTTTTTTGGAAGGGTTAAAAATGAAAGCTGGCATGATTTTGCTTAGTCTTCTCTATTCAGGAGACTTAGGGTGAAGCCTGGAGCTCCAGTGATTCAAACTGAAGGTTTCCTTTCTGCATGGGCTTCTGAGTTAGGGGACTCACTGACTGCCCTGGAAGATGGCAGAGAGCTGGCAATTTTCTCTTTCCTCAGTCACTTGGGAGGATGAGGATCAGCATAAGGAAATTTTGCTGGGGGTATCAGGAGTAAATTTATCTTTACATTCTAAGATCTGTGTGAATAACTGGCCTAGAAAATAACTGGCCTAGGAAACCTACTAAGGATATGCATTTTGGGAGAGACTTGGTGTTTATTCATGATGGACAAGCTAAATGATACTTGAGAATATTTCACAATGAGTCAGACCCTGGGTATAAAAGCCTATGTATTAACATTTTAAATTGGCAAACCACCAAGTCATTGGTAAAGACAGTAGTCAAAAGTTTGCCATTTAAGAATATTTTACAAATTTTGTTTTTAACCCTATGAAAAATTTCCAACATAGATCCAAAAAAAACTTCTTACCAAATGTTCTCTGTAAAGAGAAAGAGACAGTGAGAGAGAGAATCTGAAACAGAAAGACTGAGACACAGAGGGATAGAATGAGAGAGAGACAGAGACAGGAAAAAGAGATAGAGAGAGAGATGGAGATAGAGACAGAAATAGACAGAGAAAAAAGAGAAAGGAGAGACAGAGAAAGAGGAGCTAGTAAGATATATATATATATATATATATATATATATATACATATATATATATATACACACACACACATATGAAAAGAGAGATTTGTTAATAGGAAAAACTATATAAATTTTAATTTTGGACATGTAGTTCTAACACTGACTATTGTGGTTGCTTCTCCATTTTGACTTAAGTCATTTCAGTAATTGTATATTTTACTTCTGACTCTACATTCCATGTAGAATTTCTGATTTTTTTTCATAGTCTCAAGTTTCCTTCTTTAGTGTTTTGGTGGCTCTGTAATCTCACAACTATGGGTGCTCCCTCCATTGATGCATATTGCATCCAACTCACAACTTTTTTTTTATCCTGTGCTACTATTGTCTGTATCCTACCATAAATCACCATTCATGGTATCCACATTACAAAGCGGAGGGGCTTTCTTTTTAACTCTTGGCATTGTGTGGATGGCAATGGAACAAGTGAACTGTCTATCAGTTACTATCTATTTTCATTGAATGCTAGAACTCTCTTTTTGGGCTATATATCTCCTGCAATTATCTTTTATTGCATTTATCCTGAGCAATTCTTTACTCACTCCCACCCATGATGTGTCCCTCTAGAAGAGTAATATTCCACTTCCTTCATATACCATAATCTATTTAGCCTACCCTCAGTTAATGGGCACTTATTTTGTTTCTAGTTTAGTTTTCAAAAATAGTGCAGCTATGGACTTTTTTGTGCATGAGTCTTTTCTCAGTGGCAATATTGACCTTGACATACAGTCCCTGTAACCTAATCTTTAGGTGAGACAGTCTGAAACATTGAATCACTTTTCTTGCATAATTCTATTTGGTAACTTTTCTTCCATAATTCCAAATTATTTTCCAGAATAATTAGGGCTCATCATTTTCTCCAACAATGAATGTTTCTTTTAGTATCTTTGCTAGCATGAAGGGTGTAAGGTGGTATCTCAGGGCTGTTTGAATTTAAATTTAAATTGGTGAGCTTGCTAATACTATTGCCAAAAAATCCATTTCCATGAATCAGAAAAGTGCCAGTTCTTACAATAACCTCCTGATTTGGAACTGTGGGAATAGTAGATTTAAATGTTCATTTTTTCCACTTTTTTGCCCCTATTTAGCTCAAGCCAAATATTTATTGAATGTCTGTTAGTGCTTAGCACATAACCTGTGAGGTGCCATAGACAGAACTATCCCTTACTCAGCTGAATAATGAAAATGTAGTTTCCCTTAAATTAACTATGATATAATGAAAAGAAAATTGAATTTAATATCAAAAGACCTGGATTAGAATACTGGTATCTTTGTGACCCTGGGTAAGTCATCCAGCTTCCATATCTGTAAGAAAGAAAGAAAGAAAGAAAGAAAGAAAGAAAGAAAGAAAGAAAGAAAGAAAGAAAGAAAGAAAGAAAGAAAGAAAGAAAGAAAGAGAAAGAGAGGGAGGTAGGAAGGAAGGAAGGAAGAAAGAAAGAAAGAAAGAAAGAAAGAAAGAAAGAAAGAGAAAGAGAGGGAGGTAGGAAGGAAGGAAGAAAGGAAGAAAGAAAGAAAGAAAGAAAGAAAGAAAGAAAGAAAGAAAGAAAGAAAGAAAACGAAAGAAAGAAATGAAGGAAGAAGGAAGGAAGAAAAAAGAAAGAGAAAAGAAAGATGGTGAGATGGGGTCGGGGGAGGGGGGAGAACAGAACTAGATTATTTCTGAAGTCCCTTCTAGTGTCAAACTCTATAAATTATCTCCAAAGGAAGAAATACCAAGCTTCCTTAGATAACAAAGTTCTTTCTATTTAAAAAAATTACTATTATTTTATTTTCAGTTTTGAATTCTCTTCTTCCTACTTCACCCTTCAGAAGTTCTTTGTAATATCTATCTAAAATCCTTTCCACTGCAGTATTAGTCTTTTTATTGTCCACTGGAGCAAAGAATTTCACCATCTTACCAAGAAATATTACCTTATACAGACTGTTCATTCATGAATTATTTTTATGAAAAGTCTATTATGTCAATTTAACAACCCATATTTTTATAATGCTTTCTGGTTTGCAAATAATTATATCAATTGACCCTCATAACAACCCCGTGAAGTAAGTATTATATTATCCCCATTTTACAGATGAAGAAATTTATTCTGAAGAAGGTTAAGAGGTTTGCCTATTGTCACTGATAAGTATAATTGGCAAGATTCAAACCCTGTACTTCCTAACTTCAATTCTAGTCATTCTTCCAGGTGGCTTTAGGCATGGTGGAAGATGCAGAGACACATAATATGCAATGCCTGTCCTTAAGAAGCTAATAAGATAGTGTTAAATAAAAATAAAGGACAGAAATACAAAACAGAAGAAAGCATTAGAAGATCATGTATCTGATGAGTTCAATGAAGGAGCAAGGAGAAATCACTGAAGTTTATAGTGATGAGGAGAAGCTTTAGGGAAAAGGTAGAACTTGAACTAGGCAGAGAAAAGACCATTCTAAGTCATTCTAGATCCTAAATGCATTTGATAAAGGAGACAGTAAATAGACTAGATTGGCAGGAATAGAAGATTTGTCTAGGGGAAAAATAAAAAGTTAGAAATGAGTTGCTTCTTTGCCTGTGATTATTCCTACAATATCTCATTCTTGTCTTGTTGCTATAATTAGCATTTTTTGTTGTTGTTCTGTAAATTTTCTGTCCTGTCTGACTCTTTATGGCCTCATTTGGGGTTTTCTTGGCAAGAGATACAAGAGTGATTTGCCATTTCCTTCTCCAACTCATTCTATAGATGAGGAAACTGAGGCAAATGGGGTTAATTGATTTGTCTAGAGGCACACAGTAAAAAGTGTCTGAGGTCAGATCTGAACTCCAGAAGATGAGTTTTCCTTACTCCAGGCTCAGCACTATCCACTGAGCCACTTTCTATCACTGTGATAAACAGCAACTATGAAAATAAAGATCCTTGAAGATAGTACGTTTAGGAGAAAAGGCAGTGACTTACTTGAATTGTCCTCCACACCTCTTGACACTTAAAATAAGGCCGTAAGACAATTACTGGAGTGATATAACCCCCAAAAGGACAGAGCAAAATAACTTCCAACCAAAGACAACTTAGAAGGTCAGTAGGAAAAGTTTGTAGTTCCTGGGTGAGAGTGGAACAGTCCATTCAGGGGCAGCAAACTAGGAACAAGTCTTGGGAGCCACTGAATCATCAACAACAGTGACTGCTTCCAGACCTCTCAGTTCATGGATAGTAAGGGGGTCAAAAACTGCTCAGAAGGAGATTATAGAAAGAGCACTATGGCACCAGAACTTGCTGCTGCAATGGAACAGGGAACCTTTTCACAGTTCTAAGGCCAAAAAAAGAGTGCCTGTGGTCACTCATGGTCCATGGAGATTAGTAAACACTTATCCTTAAATCTCACCATCTCAGAAAAACTGAAAACTTACATAATTGGTAAAATATTAATTGCTCATAGGTAGACTGAACCAATATAATAAAAATAATGCCTAAATTAATTTACTTATTCAGGGCCATACCAATCAATCTAACTAGCAAAGAATTACTTTCTAAAACTGGAAAAATATTAATGAAATTCATCTGAATGTATAAAAGGTCAAGAATTTCAAGGGAAATTTTTTTTTAAAAGTAGAAATAAAAGGGGCTAAGTAGCATTAGATCTTAATATAACTAAGCAGTAATTCTCAAAACAATTTGGAGTTGGCAAAAAAATAGAGAGATTGGTCAGTGGAATAGATACACACACAACAGAAACAAAGGAACTTAGTGTCTAGTATCTTGATAAATCCTAGATACCAGAGTAAGGATTCACTATTTGATAAATACTTCTGAAAAACTGGCATTGGTATAGCAGAAAGTCATTTTAGATCAACACCTTACAACAATATAAATTCCAAATGGATAAATTGCCTAAATAAAATAAGTCATATTATAAATTGATTAGAGAAACAAAGAAGAAATTACCTTTTAACTCCATACACAGGGGAAAAGGTGATGATCAAAGAAGGGGTAGAGAGGATCACAGAAGATAAAATGGATATTTCGGGTTGTGAAAATGTAAAAGTTTTTTCCACACAAACAAATCTAATAAAGCTAAGATAAAAAGGAAAAAAAGTTAATTGAGAAAAAATATTAATGGCATAAATTCTCTGATAAAGGTCTTATTTCTAAGATATAAGGAACTGATTCAAATTTACAAGAACAAAAATTATTGCTAAATGCTCTATGGATATGAACAGGTAGTTTTCAAGGGAATATCAAAGTACCCAAAGGATTTATAGTCATGTGAAAAAATTCTTCAAATCACTAATAGAAAGGGATGGTTTCCTCTCTTTTTCCCCCTCCCCTCTCTTTCCTCTCCTCACCCTTCCCTTCCACTCTCCTCTTCTCTCCTCTTCTTTCCTTCTTTCCTCTTTCCTTTCCTTCCTTTCTTTCTTCCTGCCTAGGAAGGGAGGGAAATAAGAGAGAGAAGAAAAAAATGAGATAATTTTTTTTTTAGGTTTTTTGCAAGGCAATGGGGTTAAGTGACTTGCCCAAGGTCAAACGGCTAGGTAATTAAGTGTCTGAGATCAGATTTGAACCCAGGTACGCCTGACTCCAGGGCTGGTGCTTTATCCACTGTGCCACCTAGCCGCCCCGAGAAGAAAAAATGCTTGAAATTTTTTTTTAAAGGTTGTAATTTGGGGAAGAAATTGTAAAGGGTCTTTACTATCTAGAGTTTACAAACTAAAGAGTTTGGATTTTTTTTTTTACCATAAATATAGGGAAATACTGAAGTTTTTTGAGTAACAAAGTAATATGACAAAAGTTTCAGCATATGTTGGATTAACTGGAAGGACAGAGTCTGAAGGCAGGGAGACTAACTTGGAAGAATTTTTAAAAATCTAGCCATAAGGGTGATGAAAACCAGGTTAGTAAAATAACTTGTGAAGTTGCTGAGCTGCTCTTGGTGATTTTGGAAGACCTAGAATAATGGAAGATGTGCTTCAAGATATGAGTTTGATAGCCAAGATTTAGAAACAAGTAATGAGCTCCTGATGAGAAGTCTAGATTATCTGCTGGGACAAAGAAGACCCAGACCAAGAAAAGATACTGAAATGATTATATTCTAAGATAAAAAGAGGGGCCAAGAAAAGGATACAGAGGGAAACCAACATGTCAACAAACTGAAAGACATAATTCAGAGGTAAATGCCAGGAAGAACAAGTAATCAGATTTGGAAAAATGGGATCAGGAATTATAATTTCAAGTTATTAAAGGTTGGTGGTCTGGGAGCAGGGTAGGGCAAAGTCAGAATTAAAAAGATCCAGGGTAAAAAACAAATGAATAAAAATCCACCACCACTATCAACAACAACAACAACAAAACAAATCACAGAACAAATGCAAGAGTGTCAGAATCAAGTCACTAGGACAGAGCATGGAAGACTAGTAGACCAGTTAGTTTCATAAGGACTGTTCTTATTTGGATTTCTTTTGAAGTGGTAGTACTCATCCACCAAGTCATGAGCCATGGGAAAGCATCCAGACAGTCATCTAAGCCAAGATGAGCCTGATGATGAATGTGTAATGTGGTTGCCAAAAAAGTTAACATCATCTTGTACTATGCTGACAGAAGTATAGAGTCTGTGTGTATGTGTGGTATGTGTGAGTGTGTTTTGGTGGGCAGGTTATTCATTCAACAATCATTTATTAAATATTAAACATACCCCCGGTGCTAAGTGGAAACACAAAGATTAAAATGATATAGTCTCTTCTTTCAAGGAGAATGCATTATAGTTGCAGTAGGAGCAGGGTGAGGGAAAGAGGAGAGAAGATAAGCACAGATATATATAAATACAAAATGTATGCAAAGAAAAAAGGATAGAAGGAACTAGCAAAAACCTCATGTAGGAGGAAGCACTTAAATTGAACCTTGAAGGAGGTTAATGTTTCTAAGAGACAAAGATTAGGATGGAATACCTTCCACACAGAGGAAGACAGTATGGACAAAAGTACAGAGATAGGAGATGGAATGTTATTTATAAGGACATATAGTAGGTCAATTCAACTGGGATGTATACTTCCTATAAATGCATATGCATATATGTTATATGTAAATGTATATACATTTATATATAAATTGGCATACATACATGTACTTATATGTATGTATATATGTATTATATATATAATGGTGTTGATTTATATGAGAAACATAAGAAATGATTGAAGAAAAGCTATAAAGCTGGATAATATTAATTATATTTAACATTCATCATTGATAATAATAACATTGTTAATACTACTTAGGGGAACTGTTTCACTTTCTGGAACTTTAGAATATTATTTTACAGAATAAATATTTTAGTAGTGAAATATTGAAGAAGGATTTCTTTTTGTGCTATTTAGTCCAACAGAGTAGAATCAAGACCAAAGAGTAGAAGCTACCAGGGTGTGGATTTTGACTCAAAATAGAGATGAATTCTAAATATCAAGCTGTCCAATGATGGAATGCCTTTTTTAAAAAAATTAATATTTATTTATTCTCATTTTGTACAAATAATGTTTTTTATACATTAATAAAATATTCTTGTTTAAGAGTAAACAAAATACCCCCTCCCCCAAAAAATAGACTCGCTTGAGCTATAAAGTAAAGGGGAGAGAAGAAAATTTAAATTAAAAAAAAATAATAGTAATAATTGTAGGTATGGCCAGGTGGCGCAATGGACGAAGCAACAGCCCGGGAGCCAGGAGCACCCAAGCCCATATCCGGCCCTGTACACCCAACAATCACCCAGCCATGTGACATGCAAGCCACCCCAAGTCCACTGCCCTGCAAAAACCAAAAAAAAGAAAAAAAAAGACCCAAAATAAAATAAAATAGTAATAATAGTAGGGGTGGCTGGGTGGCGGACAGAGCATTGGCCCTTGAGCCAGGAGCACCGTGGTCCTAATCTGGCCTCAGACACCCAACAATCACCCTGCTATGTGGCCCCAGGCAGGCCACCCAGCCCCATTTGCCTTGCACCCCCCCCCCAAATAATAATAATAAAAAATGTGCTTCAGTCTTTGTTTCAACACTAACAACTCTGTCTTGGGTGGATCACATTCTTTATGATAAGTCCATCACAAAAGTTACTTCCATATTTTTCCACCATTGCCATTGCTGATTGCAACTCCCTCCTTTCGTATTTCTCCACTACCATGTACTATATTTTCTGTCTCCTTTCACTCTGACTCTGCTGTAGGGTAGCTGAGTAGCACAGCAGACAGATCCCTGGTCCTGGGGCCAAGAGGCCCCGAGCCCCCCTACCATGCCTTAGGCCCAGCATCCACCTGGCCCTATGGTTCTGGACAGGCCATCCAATCCCAGCCCCTTGCAAGAAGTAAAAAAAGAAAATGTGTTATATCTGACCACTCTTCCCCCATGGTCCATCCTCTCCTCCATCACTCACATCCCCCCCTTCCCCCTGTCCCCCCCGCTTCTTACTCCAGATGCCTATACCCCATTGAGTATATATACTGTTTTCTTTCCTAGCCATCTCTGATGAGAGCAAAGATTCCCTCATTCCCCCTTGTCTTCCCTCCTTCCATATCATTGCAATAGGTCATTGTAATAAAGAAAAATCTTATTATATGAAATATCTTGGCCTATCCCCCCCTCTACTTTTTCTTTCTCCCATTACATTTCCCTTTTTTCTATTGACTCCATTTTTACACCATATTTTATCTTCAAATTCAGCTTTCTCCTGTGCTTCAACTATAAAAGCTCCTTCTAACTGCTCTATTAACTGAGAAGGTTCATATGAGTATTATCAGTGTCATTTTTCTATGCAGGAATACATGCAGTTCATCATCATTAAGTCCCTCATATTTTTCCCTTCTCCTCCAATCTCTATGCTTCACCTGAGTCCTGTATTTGAAGATCAAACCTTCTGTTCAGCTCTGGCCATTCCAACAGGAACATTTGAAATTACCCTGGTTCATTGAAAGCCTATCTTTTTCCCTGGAAGAGGACATTCATTTTTGCTGGGTAGTTGATTCTCAGTTGCATTCAAAGCTCTTTTGCCTTCCGGTATATCATATTCCAAGCCCTACAAGCTTTTAATGTGGTTGCTGCTAAGTCCTGTGTGATCCTGACTGTAGCTCCACGATATTTGAATTGTGTCCTTCTGGCTGCTTGTAGTATTTTCTCTTTGACTTGGGAGTTCTGGAACTTGGCTATAATATTCCTAGGGGTTGTTTTTTTGGGATTTCTTTCTTGGGGCAATCGGTGGATTCTCTCCATTTCTATTTTGCCCTCTGCTTCTAGGATATCAGGGCAATTTTCCTGTAGTAATTCTTTGAAAGTGATGTCAAGGCTCTTTTCCTGATCATGACTTTCAGGTATTCCAATAATTTTTAAATTATCTTTTCTAAATCTGTTTTCCATATCAATTGTTTTTTCAATGAGATGTTCTACATTTTCTTCTAATTTTTCATTTTTTTTGGTTTTGAAGTAATGAGTCCTGATTTCTCATAAATTCATCAATCTCCCTGAATTCTATTCTTTGTCAGAAGGATTTGTTTTCCTCAGAGAGCTTTCTTATCTCTTTTTCCATCTGGCCAATTTTGCTTTTTAAAGCATTCTTCTCCTCAATAACTTTTTGAGGAGACCTAAGCTGGTTTTTAGCATGCTATTTTCTTCAGCAATTTTTTGGATTTCCTTGACTAGGCTGCTGACTTCATTTTCATGTTTTTCCTGCATCTCTCTCATTTCTTTTCCCAGTTTTTCTTCTAACTCCCTCATATGATTTTCAAAGTCTTTTTTTGAGCTCTGTCATAGCCCGATCCCAATTTCTGTTTTTCTTGGAGTCTTTAGATGCAGGAGCTTGTGTTTCCTCATCTTCAGACTGAGTGTATTGATCCTTCTTGGGATCATAGATAATGTATTTCTCAGTGGTGTTCCTCTTTTTTCCTCTGCTTGCTCATTTTCCCAGCCTAAGCCTGTTTTTTGGGTGCAGTGTGTGAGGCTCTGGCCTCTCTCCTGGTCTGTGAATGACCATATGCACGCCCCTCTGCTACGGGGCTGAGGTGGGGGGGGGGGGCTGCTGTTCTATGGGGGGGCCTAGACTGCCATCAGGATCTGAATGTGTTCAGAGCCCCAGAGTCCTGTTCCAGGGGCAGAGGACAGAGCTCTGCAGTCTCTCTTCAATCCCCTCCCTCAGCTCAATGGGCTCATGCCCTGGGGGCTCCTGCTTATCAGCTCCTCCTGATTCTGTTCCTGGATCTGTGCTTTGGTGGCCACACTGCTTGCTGTGTGCCCTGAGGGCTGGACTTCATGTACTTGCTCTGGCAGAGGTCCCCTGCTGTTCCCCCAATTTGTGCCCGTGCTCCCCAGGGCATAGCTCAGGAAACTCCCCTGCTGCTGTGAGTTGAGGCTCCCAGCACCCTGGGGCTGCCTCTGGGAGGCTGAAGTTTTTTTGCTCTGGTGGGCCCCCCCTCTGGTGGGCCACCCCTCTGGAGGGCCACCCCTCCAACCCCGGGGAGCAGAGCCTTTCTGCTTTTTTCCAGGTTACCTTGAGTAGGAGAACTGCCTCACTGGGTCCCTCTGTGGGTTCTGTCTCTCCAAAATTTAAAGTCCTTAGTTTCAAAGATTTATGAGACAGCGACAGGATCCGCTCTTGTCACCCTCTTGACTCTGCCCCCATGGAATGCCTTTTGAATGAGTTCTTCATCACTAAAAGTATTCATATGGGAGTTGGATAACCATTTACTGAAGATATTGAAGAGGGGATTGAAGTTTTAGGTCAGAGTTGACCTAGGTGACTTTAATGCTTTTTTTAAAATTTAATACTCTCTGATTCTAGAGTGAGAATTGAAAAGCTAGGATAAACATAAATAATGTTAGGATTTGTGGCTGAATGGGGAAAGAGATATATGTCTCTATTCTGGCAAGTATATTTGTCTGTGTTCCAGGTTCTACCCATCAAGATTCTGAGCAAAGTCACCTGGCTTGACACTGGGAATTAATTCAATAGGTTGAATTTTCTTTTTGATTCATTCCCTCTACCTGGAGTTAAGGATAGGACCTGTA
Source organism: Macrotis lagotis (assembly GCF_037893015.1). Classification (NCBI taxonomy): domain Eukaryota; kingdom Metazoa; phylum Chordata; class Mammalia; order Peramelemorphia; family Peramelidae; genus Macrotis; species Macrotis lagotis. The sequence continues at coordinate 793,356,054 of NC_133658.1, forward strand.
ATCACAGGCCGCATCATTAACACAGGGAGCTCATAGATAGAGTAAACTCATTTTACCAATATATATAAGCTGACTCAGGATCACACAGCCAACATATATGAGGAATAGGATTTGAACCTGGTTCTAGGCTAGTGCTCTGTTCTCTATGCTATGTTGCCTGTACCCAAATAACTCCAAGAAAATTTCCTAGTTTACTTATAGCTCTCATTTATTTTCCCCCAATATATAGTTAATAGATCCTGCACAAGCATTCATGGTAAGAAGATTATGGGGCAGTCTCTATTTCTCACCACAGAAAAAAAGCAAAAAACTGAAAGAACTCACAGGAATGACTATTGGTTTTATTCAAAATGGAACTGAATGGACAGAACTAGATCATCTATAATGTGCCTTCCAGGTTTCAGATTTTGAAATTCTGAACTTGTGGGAGGGGTGGGGGTGAATTACACTAGAGCAACTCCAGTTCTCTCCTACAATTATACACAGCTTCCTTAACTTGCAATGCCATCCTATGGTTTAGTGTTTTACCAGAAGGTAAATATTGGAAGTTATTGGACAAGCAATCCCCTTCCATAAGTCAAAGTAATTCACTGATTTTTTTTTCTCTAAGTATGACTCTCTAGGAATTAAGTAGATGATGCTCTTCTTTCACAAAAGGATATAGTACAATAAGATGTCCCCCTTTCTCTTTTGGTCTGATCTCCAAATTCTCAAATTTTGCAGCTCTTGAACTTGAGGTTGCCTAGAAGATAGAAGGCATATAATAAATGTTTGTTGATTGATTGACTGCTGCCCAGAAAATATTCCTTCTTTGGGTAGAAAATTAGATTCTGAGATCATGCTGTCTATAGAATTGAAAATTCTCCCTCTTCCATTTAGGAGATGGGGATATTAAACATGGTCTATGAACCAGTATCTAAGGCTACCTGACACAATCTTCTGCTATGCAAACCATTCAACACTATCTGCTCCTGAGGGAGAAAACTGGTGGGGATGAGGAGAGGAGGATGAGAGGAAGAAAAGAAAAAGAAAATAAAAGGGAAAGAAAAAGACTCACAGTCTAATTTTATAGGTCAAAAAGGATCATTCCTTCAATCAAATCTATCCCTGTGTCTCAGTCAATCAGTCCTTGGGAGTTGCCAGTGTCTCATCTGCAAGGGAACAATAGACATTCTCACTTACATGGGGAGGGAGCCTTCGGGAACATTCAAAACAAAGTCTACTGCCTGTTAACCACCCTCTTCCCTCCATAATCTTATCAGATTTAAGACATTTAGCAAATTAACTAGTAACTCTCCTGTTAAGAATCTCCTTCCCTTAAACAAATGAGAGACTGCAGATGTTCAGTGAGTTTGGTAGACCAGTACCTGCAAAGGCAATAGATTGAAATTTTCTGTCCCATTTTTTTGAAAGTTGTGAGAGAACTTTGTCTAATTCTCCTTTTTACATTGGATCCTATCCTCTTCCCCCATGTGGTAAATGTTCAGTAAGGGAGGGACCAGCTTAGCTGTGGGTTTGTAAAAGCCTGTAGGGAATTCTTGGATCCTAGTATTGTTGTATCAAATTTACTTCAGTCCTAAAAATCCCATAGTGGAAAGAATCAGTACCCTGACTGCAACTTCAATTAGAAAATATGCCTTCTTTTATTTCTTAGACTTCAAACCTGGGCCCACTATTTCCAGACTACTGGAGTAGATTCTTTCCTCCCATATTACTCCTTCTCTCCAATGGATAAGAAGCTGGCAATAAAGACCTATGAGGAGCCCTAAAATATTCTCTTTCTTATGTGTTGAGGATTTACTTATCATTGACTTGGCTTTCACTGAGTAGATGTCAAATAATTTTTGAATATTCTTTCCTGAACTAAGGAAAAACTCACTCTTCCCTGGCCCCCCAGGAGAAACCCTGGACCAGGGTTGGTCCCTTTATTACCCTGCTTTTTTGATTTATTTATTTTATATTATTATAATAATCTTGTTGTGAGAGTAAACATAACTCCCCCCCCCCCCAAAAAAAAGATAGAGAAACCTCAAGAATAGTGAGAGAGGAAAAAAAAGTGTGCTTCAGTCTGTGTTCAGATTCCATTGGCTCTGTCTCTGGGATAAGTTGCTTTCTTTATCATAAGTCCACCAGGGAAGTTGCTTCAATATCTTTTCCCACAGTTGCTATTACTAGCTATATTTCCCTTCATTTTATTCCTCCCCACTCTTCATTTATTCTATTCCCTCTTTCTCTCCTTTCACCCTCAGAAGTGTGTTGTATCTGAGTCCCACGATCTTCCCTCTCTTCTCTTACCTACCCCCCCATTCCCCCTTATCCCATCCCCCTTCTCTCATTTTTCTCTAGTGTAAGATAGATTTCCATACCCTAATAAGTGTATACGTTATTTCCTCTCTGAGCTATTTCTGATGAAAATGAAGGCTCATTCATTCCCTCTCACCTTCCCCTGTTCCACTCCATTGCAAAAGCTTTTTCTTGACTCTTTTATGTGAAATATTTTAGCCTCTTTTCCCTATTCTTTCCCTTCCTCCCAGAACTTTCCTTTATTACCCACTAACTCCATCTTTATACCATATTATATCATTATATTCAACTCCCTCCTGTGCCTTGTCTATATATACTCCTAACTGCTCCTATAAATGAGAAGACTGATATGAGTTATCAGTATCTTTTTCCAATGTAGGAATACATGCAGTTCAACATCATTAAGTTCCTCATAATTTGTCCTTCTTGTATACCCTCTCTGTGCTTCACCTGAGTCCTGTACTTAGAGATCAAACTTTTAAAAATATTTTTTATTTTATTTTTTATTTAAGATTTTATTTATTTTGAGTTTTACAATTTTCCCCTAATCTTACTTCCCTCACCCCCCGCCACAGAAGGCAGTTTGTCAGTCTTTACATTGTTTTCATGGTACACATTGATCCAAATTGAGTGTGATGAGAGAGAAATCATATCCTTAAGGAAGAAACATAAAGTATAAGAGATAGCAAGATCAGACAATAAGATAAAAGTTTTTTTCTTCTAAATTTAAGGTTAATAGTCCTTGGTTTTTGTTCAAACTCCACAGTTCTTTCTCTGGATACAGATGGTATTCTCCATTGCAGAGAGCCCCAAAATGTCCCTGATTGTTGCATTGATGGAATGAGCGAGTCCATCAAGGTTGAAGATCAAACTTTCTGTCCAGGTCTGGTTGTTTCAATAGGAAAGTTTGAAAGTGCCCTGTTTCATTAAAAGTCCATCTTTTCCCCTGAAAGAGGATGTTCAGTTTTGCTGGGTGTTGATTTGTGGTTGTAATACAAGCTCTTTTGCATTTTGTACTATCATATTTCAAGCCCTACGAACCCTTAATGTAGATGCTGTCAAATCTTGTGTAATCCTGACTATAGAGCCATGGTATTTGAATTGTTTGTTTTTGGCAGCTTTTAGTATTTTCTCTTTGTCTCTTCTTTTGGGATCTCTTTCAGTAGGTGATTGGTGAATTCCCTCAATTTATTTTTTAACTTCTGCTTCGAGGATCTCAGGGAAATTTTGCTGTATTATTTCTTGGAAAATGAAGCCTGGGGGCACCTAGGTGGTGCAGTAGATAAAACACCAAGTCCTGGAATCAGGAGGAACTGACTTCAAATCCAGCCTCAGACACTTAAAAATTACCTAGCTGTGTAATTGGGCAAGTCACTTAACCCCATTGTCTTACAAAAAGCAACAAACAAAAAATAAAAAACAACAACAACAAAAAAAGAAAAATGAAGCCTAGGCTCTTTTTCTGGTTGTGACTTTCAGGGAGCCCAATAATTTTTAAAATTATCTCTTCTGGATCTGTTTTCAAGGTCAGTTGTTTTTTCCAATGAGATATTTCACATTTTCTTCTAATTGTTTGTTCTTTTGGTATTGTTTTATTGTTTCTTGATTTCTTGCAAAGTCATGAGCTTCCCTTAGTTCCATTCTAAATTTGAGGTTCAGAGAGCTTTTTTTATGCCCCTTTCCAGCTGGCTAGTTCTGCTTTTTAAGGCGTTCTTCTCCTCATTTGCCTTTTGGGTTGCTTTTTCCAATTGTCCTAAAATGGTTTTCAACATGTTATTTTCTTCAGTATTTTTTTGTATTTCTTTCACCAAGCTACTAACTTGGTTTTCATGATGTATCTGCATCACTCTCATTTCTCCTCCCAATTTTTCCTCTACCTCCCTTAACTGTTTTCAAAGTCTTTTTTGAACTTTTCTATTTCCTGAGCCCATTTTCTATTTCTTTTGGAGGCTTTGGATATAGAAGTTTCGACTCATCTTCTGAGTGTATACTATGATCCTCCATGGGACCAAAGTAATTTTCTATTATTAGATTCTTTTTTCCCCCTGTTGTTTGCTCATTTCCAAAGCCTGTGACTAATATACCACACTTCTAAGGCTTTAGGGGTTTTTTGAGACACCCTATGGGACCTTAATTCCTCCAGGGTCTTATGAGAGACTCTGACTATGCTCTTTTCTGTGCTCTGGTGTGTGGATGACCACAGGACCTCCCCTCTGCCCTGGAACTATGAAGGGAGTACCTGCTCAGCTAAGGTAGTACGGGAACCCAAACTGCAACCTGGATCTGAGTGTGGGCAAACAGCAGAATACTATCCTGGGAGAGTAGAGGGACCTCTGCAGTCTCTCCCAACCCCATTACCATCTGTGAGCTGGGAGTTCTGGAAGTGCTGGGTGGCTCTGTCAATTCCTGCTGCAGGTTCTCACCACAGAACTACTCTGAGACCTGTGCTCTGTACTCATTTTGGTGTGACACAATTCTTTCACTGCCCCTTCAAGCTGTTCCTAGTGATCCCTGGGCCAAGAGGTCTGGAAACCACCCTCTCTGCCATGGACCCAGTTGCCTCCAGGGACCTAGGTGTCCCTCAAACTGGTTTGCTTCAACCAGGCTAAGTTACACAGTGGCTGTGCTGTGGATCTTTCCAACCTCTGATCCTGGTGAAACGGACCTTTCCTGTGGAACTTCTAAGTTGTCTTGGACTAGGAAATTTTGTCACTCAGACTTTCTGTGGGTTCTGCTGTCTTGAATCATAATTTGATGGCTTTTGGAGTTTTGGGGGAACTAGTTTCCAGGAATTCCTACCTTCATGCCTCCACCTTGGCCCCACCCCTCAGTTGATCCCTTTAGAAATAGTCTTATGTAGTACATAAGACACTTTTTTTTTAGGTTCTTGCAAGGCAAATAGGGTTAAGTGGCTTGCCCAAGGCCACACAGCTAGGTAATTATTAAGTGTCTGAGACCAGATTTGAACCTAGGTACTCCTGACTCCAGGGTGGGGCTTTATCCACTGCGCCACCTAGTCGCCCAGTTGATCCCTTTAAAGAGGCAAAGTGGGTAATTTACTATTTATGTAGAACTATTTGGAAGTCCTATGGCTCAAACAACCTCCCCCTTTTCCTGAGCTGACAGAAAAACTTGGAAAGTTCATCATCGTGGTTCTTTTGATTTCAGACCTTTTTAATTTTATCAGGGAGGGATATTACCAGGTCTTTATCAGCCATTAATACCTCAATATAAATTATTTTATTCTATGCATCTCATCAGAGGAAACATGAGAGATAATAGGTAAATTGTGTGTGTGTGTGTGTGTGTGTGTGTGTGTGTGTGTGTGTGAGAGAGAGAGAGAGAGAGAGAGAGAGAGAGAGAGGCACACAGACAGACAGAAACAGAGAGAATTGCAACACAAATTCATTGATTTAGAATTGGAAGGAACAATACTCCTCTTCTAGCAGACCACATGGTTCAATGGGAAAAAAAACACTAGATTTGGAATCAGGGAATCTGGATTCAAATCTTAACTGCTATTTGCCACCCTTTGTAACCTTGGGCACAATGAATGACCTCCAAAATTCCCTGCAGTTCTAAACCTATTTATTCCTCTCCTTCATTTTCTTTTTTTTCTTGATATTTTATTTTTCCAAATAGATATCATAAAAGTTTTTTCAGCATTCATCCATATGCATATTTATATTTTAAGTTACAAAATTTCCTTCCACCCTCACTTCTCACCCCCCTCCTCTTAGCAGTGAATAGTCAGATTAGCATTGTACATACATATTTTTGATAAATATGTTTACAGATAAATCATTCTCAGCAAGAGGAATTAGGATTAGGGGAAAGTGATATATAAGAGATAATTTTTGTAAAATATTGATCAGATTATGAGGGGCTGGTTTTTCTTTTTTCTTTTGTGTTTTGTTTTGATTTAATTTTCTTCCTCTGGATAGGGATAACATTGTCTACAGCAGATTTAATATAGTTGTCCTAGTTCTATGAACTGCTGAGAGGAGTTGCTTCCGCCAAGGCTGATCATTCCACAATTATTCTCTTGGTTCTGCTCCCTTTGCTTAACATCGGATCCTGTAACTCATTCCATGCTTCTCTAGAGTCCTACCATTTATGGTTTCTTATAGAACAATAATATTCCACAGTATTCATGTACCATAACTTGTTTAGCCATTCCCCAATTGATGGACATCTCCTCTGTTTCCAATTCTTTGTTACTATAAAAAGAGCTGCTGTGAATATTTTTGAATATGAGGGACTTTCCCCATTTTTTATGATTTATTCTAGATATAGGCCTAGAATTGGAATGACTTGAACCTTATAAAGTTGATGCAATACTTTATATATTTTAGAAATGAGACCTTTATCAGAACTCCTAGTTGTGAAGAAAGATTACTTCCAAGCTTCCCGCTTTCCTACTAATTTTGGCAGCATTGATTATATTAGTGTAAAAACTTTTTAATTTAATATAATCAAGCTCATTCATTTTTCAGTTTATAATGTACTCTAATTTTTGTTTGGTCATAAATTTGTCCCCTTTCTACAGATATGATAGACAGAACTTTTCTTGGTCTATTAATTTATCTGTGATGTCACCCTTTTTATGTCTAAATCCTGTACCTATCTTGACCTTATTTAGGTATGGGTGTGAGATGTGGGTCTATGCCCAGTTTTTGCCATACTATTTTCCAGTTTTCCCAATAATTTTTGTCAGATAGGGAGTTCTTATCCCAGAAACTGACTTCTTTGTGTTTGTCAAACAGTAGATGCTGTAGTCATTTACTGTAATTTCTTTTGAACCTATTCTATTCCACTGATCCAATATTCTATTACTTTCCATGTACCAGGCAGTTTTGATGACTGCTGATTTATAGTATAGTTTTAGATCTGGTAGAGTTAGATCACCTTCATTTACATTAATTTTTTCATCAGTTCCCTTGTTATTCTTGACCTTTTGTTGCTCCAGATGAATTTTGTTACTATTTTTTCCTAGCTCAGTAAAAAACTTACTTACTTACTGTAGTTTGATTAGAATGGTACTGAATAATTAATTTAATTTGGGTAAAATTGTCATTTTTATTATACTGGCTCAACCCAACCATGAGCAATTGACATTCTTCCAATTATTTAGATCAGACTTTATTTGGGTAAGAAGTGCTTTATTATTGTGTTCATGCAGTTTCTGGGTTTGTCTTGGAAGTATTTAATGTTGTCTACAGTTACTTTAAATGAAATTTCTCTTTCTGTTTCTTGCTCTTGGGTTTTGTTGTTCATATATAGCAATGCTGATAATTTTTGTGGGCTTATTTTATGTCCTTCTACTTTGCTGAATTTGTTGTTTCAAGGAGTTTTTAGATGATTTTCTCAGGTTCTATAAATATACCATCACATCATTTGCAAAGAGTGAAAGTTTTGCTTCCTCATTGCCAATTCTGATTCCTTCAATTTCTTTTTCTTCTTTTATTGTGAAAGCTAGCATTTCTAATACTATATTAAATAGTAATGGTGATAATGGGCATCCTTATTTCACCCCTGATTTTATTGGAAATGCTCCAAATTTATTCCCATTGCATATAACATTTGTTGTATTTGTTGATGGTTTAAGATAGATGCTATTTATTATTTTAAGGAAAACTCCATTTATTCATAAACTTTCTAGTGTTTTAAATAGGAATGGATGTTGTATTTTATCAAAGGCTTCTTCATCATCTATTGAGGTAATCCTATGATTTCTGTTGATTTTGCTATTGATGTGTTTAAATATGTCGAGTGTTTTTCTAATATTGAACCATCCCTGCCTACCTGGTATAAATCCTATCTGATCATGGTGTATTATCCTAATAATGAATTGCTGCAGTCTCATTGCTAAAATTTCATTTAAGATTTTTGCATCATTATTCATTAGGTAGTTGGCCTATAAATTTCTTTATCTGTTTTGGTTCTTCCTAGTTTAGGTATCAGCACCATGTTGGTGTCATAAAAAGAATTTGGCAGACTCTTTCTTTTCCTGTATTTTCAAATAGTTTATGTATAATATGAATTAATCATTTCTTACATATTTGGTAGAATTTGCTTGTTAGTTCATCTGGACCTAGAGATATTTTCTTTTTCTTTTTTTCTTTAATGTATTTAATTAATTAATTATTTAATTTTGAATTTTATGATTTTTCCCCCCAATCTTTCTTCCCTCTCCGCACTCCCCACAGAAGACAGTCTTAGTCTATATACATTATTTCCATGGTATACATTGATCTAAGTTGAATGTGATGAGAGAGAAATCATATCCTTAAGGAAGAAAAATAAAGTATAAGAGATAGCAAAATTACATAAGATAACAGTTTTGGTTTTGATTTTTTTTTAAATTAAAGGTAATAGTCTTTGGTCTTTGTTCAAACTCCACAATTCTTTATACATTACTAAATATTCTTGATTAAGAGTAAACATTATACCCCCTCCCACACAAAAATATAGAACTTCATCAGAAATAAAGTAAAAGAAAGAAAAAAAATGTGTTTCAGTCTGATACCATTGCTCTGTCTTGAGTGGATCACATTCTTTATCATAAGTCTATCACAGAAGTTACTTCCATATTTTTCCACAGTTGCTGTTGCTGATTGTAATTCCCTCCATCCATTCCTCCCCACTAACATGTATTATATTTTCTCTCTCCTTTCACTCTGCCCCTCTTCTAAAATGTGCTGTAGGGTAGCTGAGTAGACCTGCTGTCAGAGCACTAGCCCTGGGGCCAAGAGGCCCCCAAGCCCATATACCACCCAGAGACCTAGGAAGCACCAAGCTCTGTGGTCCTGGACAGGCCACCCAATCCCAGCACCTTGCAAAAAGTAAAAAAGATAATGTGTTATATCTGACTATTCTCTACTATGATCTACCCTTTCCTCTATCACCCACATCCTCCCTTACCCCTGTCCCCCTTCTCTACTTTTTACTTTAGATGACTATAACCTATTGAGTGTGATATTGTTTCTTCTCTAAGCCATTTCTGATAAGAGTGAAGGTTCCCTCATTCCCTCTCACCTTCCCCCCTTCCATATCATTGCAAAAATTCATTGCAAAAAAAATCTTTTATATGAAGTATCTTAGCCTATTCCACCTCTTTCTCTTACTCCCAGTACATTTCCTTTTTAGCCATTGACTCCATTTTTACAATATATTGTATCTTCAAATTCAGCTCTCTCCTGTTCATCTATAAAATCTCCTTCTACCTGCTCTATTAAATGAGAAGATTCATATGAGTATTATCAGCATCATTTTTCTATGCAGGAATACATGCAGTTCATTATCATTAAGTCCCTCATAATTTACCCTTCTCCTCCACTCCCTATGCTCCGCCTGAGTCCTGTATTTGAAGGCCAAACTTTCTGTTCAGCTCTGGTTATTTCAACAGGAATATTTGAAATTCCCCTGCTTCATTGAAAGTCCATCTTTTCCACTGGAAGAGGATGTTCAGTTTTGCTGGGTAGTTGATTCTTGGTTGCATTCCAAGCTCTTTTGTCTTCTGGAATATTATATTCCAAGCCCTACAAGCCTTTAATGTAGTTGTTGCTAAGTCCTGTGTGATTCTCACTGCAGCTCTATGATATTTGAATTGTGTCCTTCTGGCTGCTTGTAATACTTTGGATTGGAAGTTCTGGAACTTGGCTATAATATTCCTAGGGTTTTTTTTTTTGGATCTCTTTGTGGGGGAGATCAATGGATTCTCTTTCTATTTTGGCCTCTGCTTCTAGGATATCAGAGCAATTTTCCTGGAGGAATTCTTTAAAAATGAGGTCAAGGCTCTTTTCCTGATCATGACTTTCAGGTGTCCCAATAATTTTTAAATTATCTTTTCTGTATCTGTTTTCCATATCAGTTGTTTTTTCAATGAGATGTTTCATATTTACTTTTAATTTTTCATTCTTTTGGTGTTGAACTATTGTGTCTTGATTTCTCATAAAGTCATCAGCTTCCTGTAGCTCCATTTTATATCTGTCTGAAGGATTTGTTTTCCTCAGAGGGCTTTCTTATCCCCTTTTCCATCTGACCCATTCTGCTTTTTAAAGCATTCTTCTCTTCAGTAACTTTTTGAACTGTTTTATCCATTTGACTTAAGCTAGTTTTTAACATGTTATTTTATTCAGCATTTTTTTTTTTGGATCTCCTTGACTAAGCTGCTGATTTCCTTTTTAGGTTTTTCCTGCATCTCTGTCATTTCTTTTCCCTATTTTTCTTCTATCTGCCTTACTTGATTTTCAAAATCTTTTTTTGAGCTCTATCATAGCCTGAACCCAACTTCCATTTTTCTTGGAGTCTTCAGATGCATCTTTAGATTGACTATTTTGATCCTCCTTGGGATCATAGACAAAGTACTTGTCAATGGTCTGGTTCCTCTTTTTTTCTCTGTTTACTCATTTCTCCATCCTGTGTCTGGCTTTGGGGTGCTTCCTGAGCTTTTGAGTATTATTGGGACACGTCCCCCTCACAAAGACCTCAGTGTGTGAGGCTCTGACTGCTCTCCTGGTCTGTGAGTGACCACAAGCACACCCCTCTATTGCCGGCCTGAGGGGAGGGTTCCCTGTCCTATGAGGGGCCTAGACTGCGATCAGGATCTGAAGTGGTCAGAGACCCAGAGTCCTGTTCCAGGGACAGAGGACAGACCTCTGAAATCTCCTTCTACTCCCCTACCTTTGGTGGGCTGAGCACTCAGGACGCTCCTGCTTGTGGGCTCCTGCTTCTGTTTCCTGGATCTGGGCTGCCTTGGCCACTGTACTGTGTGCTGCAACCTCCCTGAAGGCCTGGGCTTCCTGCTCGCTCTGGTAGAAGTCTGCCTGCTGATTTTCCAATTTGTATTTTGTGCTCCCTGGAGTGCAGGTCAGGAAACTGCTTTTGCTGGCAGGAGCCACAGCTCCAGGTGCCCTGGGGCTGTGCCTGGGAGGCTGAAGTTTCTTCACTCTGGTGGCCACCCCCTGACCCTGTGGAATGGATTTTTCCCACTATTTTCCAGGTTACCTTGGACTGGAAAATTGTCTCACTGGATCTTTCTGTGGATTCTGTCTCTCAAAAATTTTGTTAGAGTCATAATTTTAAGATTTTTTGAAATATTTTAGAGAAAGTACCTAGGAGAGTCTCTTCTGCCACCATTTTGCTTCCGCCTCCCTGAAGACTTTTTCTAAGGGAGTTTATTGATAGTTTCTTCAATTTCTTTTTCTGAAATGGGGTTATTTAAGTGTTTTATTTCCTCTTTTGTTAATCTGGGCAGTTTGTATTTTTGTAGATATTGCTCCATTTCACTCAAGTTAACAAATTTATTGGCATACAGTTTGACAAAGTAGCTCCAAATTATTTCTTTAATTTCCTCCCCATTGGTGATTAGTTCACCCTTTTTGTTTTTGATACTGGTAATTTGGTTATCTTCTTTTGTTTTTTAAAATAAGATTAACCAAAGATTTATCTATTTTATTGGCTTTTTCATAAAACCAACCCTTAGTTTTATTTATGAGATCAATAGTTTTCTTGCTTTCCATTTTATTAATCTCTCCCTTGATTTTCAGAATTTCTAATTTGTTATTTAACTGAAGATCTTTAATTTGTTCTTTTTCTAGCTTTTTTAGTTGCATGTCCAATTCATTGATCTCCTCTTTGTCTATTTTATTCATATAGGCAGTGAGAGATAAAAAGTTTCCCCTCAAAACTGCCTTGACTACATCCCATAAATTTTGTTATGATGTCTCATTATTATCATTTTCTTTGTTATAATTATTAATTATTTCTATTATTTGTTCTTTGATCTACCCATTATTTAAGATTAAGTTATTTAGTTTCCAATCAGTTTTTGTTTTATTTTTCCATGACCCTTTATTGCATTTAATTTTTATCACATCATGGTCTGAAAATTGTGTACTTATTTTTTCTGCCTTTCTATATTTTATTATAAGGTTTTCATGTCCTAGTACATGGTCAGTTTTGGTATAGGTGCCATGTACTGCTAAATGGTATATTCTTTTCTATCTCCATTAAGCTTCCTCCAGAGGTCCATTATATCTAAGTTTTCTAAGATTTATTCACCTTATTATCTTCCTTCTTGCTTATTTTGTGGTTAGATTTATTTATTTATTTCTTTGAGAAGGAGATTGAGGTCCCCCATTATTAAAGTTTTGCTTTCTATGTCTCTTTGTAATTCACTCAGCTTTCCCTCTAGGAATTTGGATGCTATAGTACTAGGTGCATGCTTGTTTAGTAATGATATAGCTTCATTATCAATGGTGCCTTTTAAGAAGTTCTAGTTTTCTTTCTTACACTTTTCATGAAATTGATTTTTGCTTTTTACTTTATCTGAGATCAGGATTGTCACCCCTGATTTTTTTTTTATTTCAGTTGAGGCATAATATATTTTGCTTCATCCTTTTACCTTTACCTGTGTGTATCTCTCTACTTCAAATGTGTTTCTTGTAAAGAAGATATTGCACATGGGAGTGAAGTTCAACCTTGAAGGACTTGCTCATTCCATCAGTGCAACAATCGGGAACAATTCTGGGCTGTCTGCAAAGGAGAGTATCATCTGTATCCAGATAAGGAGCTGTGGAGTTTGAACAAAGTGCAAGGACTATTCCCTTTAATTTAGAAAAAAAAAACAGATAGCTTATTGTCTGATCTTATTACCTCTTGGACTTCTCTTCTCTTTAAGGATATGATTTCTCTCTCATCACACCCAGTTTGGAACAAGGTACAACATGGAAACAAAGTAAAGACTGACAGAGTGCTTTCTGTGTGTGTGTGTGGGGGAATGTAAAACTCAAATAATATCTTTAATAAAAATAAATTAAAAAAAAAAGAATATATTGCAGGGGCAGTTAGGTGGTGCAGTGGATAGAGCAACAGCCCTGGAGTCAGGAGTACCTGAGTTCAAATCTGGCCTCAGACACTTAATAATTATCTAGCTGTGTGCCCTTGGGCAAGCCACTTAACCCCATTGCCTTGCAAAAGCTAAAAAAACAAAAACAAAAATAAGATATTGCAGGATTCTGGTTTTTAATCTATTCTGCTACAGTCATCTCATTCATATTTACAACTAAGACTGCTAATCTCCATTTATATTTTTCTCTTTCCTTTCCTTTTATTCCTCCTCACCAAAATTTTACTCCCTTTCCCCTTTAACTTTTCTTTTAAAATTTAACTTTCAGTTTATTTTCACATATAACTTCACCTTCCCCTTTATCAGTCCCTTCTTCAGATCCCTCACCCCTTCCTTGTAGATTAGGATTGATTTTTTTAACCCAAGTGTGAATGTATATTATTCACTCTCTGGGTCAAATCTATTGAATAGAATTTACTCAGTGTTCACATTCTCCCTTCTTTCCCTCTAAAATTATAAATCTTTGTGCTTCTTCACTTGGTGTTATTTATTGCTCAAGTACTATTTATCAGGTATTATCAATCACAGTTTGATTTTTTGATTGCTTAATAAACTCATATTATTATCAAAGTATCATCCCAGATAGAATGTTTGATAAGCAGTATTGTCTCAAATTATAATTATATTTATTTTTTACTTTATCCCCTCTTCAAGTACTCTCCAAGGACACACAATCCTCCTCTTAAGCCCAAGTATCACCCAAAGCTAAATCACTTCTTGAATTATTTGTACACTTCCCCCCAGGCCTATTTTCTCTCACACTTTACCTCCCCCCCCACCCAACCCAGGGTACTTAAACTCTTGTTAAATGAAGCAAGGATCAAGTCAAACCCTCATTTAATTAGCAACAAGAATCTTAATGGGCTCTAAATCCTGGGAGGTTTTGAAGGTCTCACTTGAGATCTTAGCAAATGATTGTAAGTTATGGGAAACATTGACTTAGGACCGCCCAGTTTATGATGCTCTTATCAGATAAAGTGCTAAGTTTTGCCAGCTCAACAGAAATAAAATGGATCAAAGGATAATGAGATACTTATGGTTGTAGTAAACACCCCTGTTTTTCATCCGGACTTTTTGTCTTAAACGTAGTGATGTCATCTTGGACCTCTTCAATGTAGAGACAAGACCCAACTGTAGCTATAGCCTTTAAGTCCAATCTCTTCAATTATTTTTGCCCCTTTAATTATCCTAAGAGAAATAAAGTTCTCAAGAATTAGAAGTGTTATATCTTCCCTTTTAGAGTTGTATACAATTTGATGGTCTTGACAACATTTATTTTGTTTTGCTTTGTTTTTTCCTTCCTATTTTCATTTGCTTTTTTATGCAACTCTTGAGTCATGCATTTGGCAATGAATTCTCTGTTCATTTCTGGTCTTTGTGTAAGGAAATTATGGAAGTCCTCTATTTCATTGAACATTCATCTTTTTCCCTGATAGTAAATCCTGAATTTTGCAGGGTAGTAAATTCTGGGTTGTAATCCCATATCCTTTGACCTCTAATATATGGTATTCCAGGTCTTCTGGTCCTTCAGTGTTGAGACTAATAGGTTCTATGTGAGTCTGATTGTGTTTCCTTTGTATTTGAATTGTTTTCTTTTTGCTGTTTGTAGTATTCTCTCCTTTATTTGAGAGTTCTGGAATTTGGCTATAACAACTTTTGGAGTTTTTATCCTGGGGTCCGTTTCTGGAGGGGTTCTGTGTAGTCTTTCAATAGTTATATTGTTTTCTTGTTCTAGGAGATTTGGACAGTTTACCCTAATAATTTCTTGCATGATACTTTCCAGGTTCTTTTTTTGATCAAGTTTTTCTAATAGTCCAATGGTTCATAGATTGTCTCTCTTAAATCTATTTTCTGGGTCATTTGTTTTCCCTGAAAGGTACTTTTATATTTTCTTTCATTTTTTTCAATTTTTTAATTTTAGTTAATGGAATCTTGTAGTCTTGTAGATTCATATGTTTCTATTTCTTCAATTTTTAGGGTTTTATTTTTTTCAGTTACCTTTTGTGTTTCCTTTTTAAAGGTGTTGAATTTTCTGGTCATTTTTCATAATTTTCCTGAATGACTCTCATTTCTTTTTCCCATTTTTCTTCTTCCTCTCTTCTTTGGTTTTTGAATTCTTTTTAAAACTCTTTGATGAACTTTTGGATTTGAGACCAATTCATAGACTGCTTTAGGACTTCCCCATGAGTGATTTTTTTTACTGATTTCTTCTTGAGACATGGCAGTGTTATCATCTTTATCTGTGAAGTACTTTTCTATAGTGAGTATTCCATTAGCTTTTTTGCTCATCTTTGTTGTTTTAGCTGTACTTCTGGGGTATAGGGATTATAGATCCAAACTTTTTTTTGCTGGGACTGGGGTCTGATCCCTGGCTTGTCACTGACTAAGATGCTACCTATGCAGTCCAGGCCTTGCCTTTGCAGAGGTTTGTTTCCTCCTTTATTTACAGGTTCAGACTTAGTGGTTTGATCCTGACCCAGTTCTGTCTTTTACCTTGGATGTTCCCAAAGTTCAGATTTTGTTTGGGGTTGAGACCTTCCCTTCTGGCTTGCTTTCTAGCTGCCGGGACCTCTTCTTTGTCAAGTTGTTGGGACCTGGATTGCTCTATGGCTAAATGCCTTCTACTGGCTTTTCCTGATCTTCTGCCTCTTAGGCTTTACTTTCCCCCAATGAGACAGACCTTCACTGAAGATCCTTCAGGATGTCTACCATCGAACAATTCTTTGAATCTTCCCTTATTCTTGGTGGGATCTGTAGCTTGAATGTCAGAGCAGAAGCCTCATTTATCTTTGGTAAGGAAAAGCTCTGGGAGTATGTTAGCTTCTTCATACTGCCATCTTGGCTCTGCCCTGAAAGTCCACTTTCTTCTTTCTTTCTTTCCTTCTTTCCTTCCTTCCTTCCTTCCTTCCTTCCTTCCTTCCTTCCTTCCTTCCTTCCTTCCTTCCTTCCTTCCTCTCTCTCTCTCTCTCTCTCTCTCTCTCTCTCTCTCTCTTTCTTTCTTTCTTTCTTCCTTTCTGCAAGACAATGGTGTTAAATGAGTTGCTTGGGTTAAGTGACTTGCCAAAGGTTACACAGCTAGGTAATTATTATGTATCTGAAGTAGAACTCAAACTCAGGTCCTCTTGACTCTAGGACCAGTGCTTTATCTACTGTACCACCCCTCTCCTTCACTTTATAACCCTTTTCACAGTAGGGGAAAATGAGATGCAGAGATGTGATCGCAGAAGTGATCTGGTGGGGTCACAACAAGAGGCTCTGGGTAACCAGAATCAACTTGGATGTGTTTTGCATGCTGGTGGATAGATGGCAAGA
The DNA here is from genome assembly GCF_037893015.1 of Macrotis lagotis. Taxonomy (NCBI): domain Eukaryota; kingdom Metazoa; phylum Chordata; class Mammalia; order Peramelemorphia; family Peramelidae; genus Macrotis; species Macrotis lagotis. The sequence goes on from NC_133658.1 coordinate 793,372,582, forward strand.
CATGGCAATAAACATTTTTAAACTTTTTAAATTTTAAAACATTACTTAATATATCAGTCTCTAAGCTAAGCATTGGGGATACAGGTAGAAAAACAAAAAGATATTCCCTGCCCTCAAGGAGCATATAATATAATGGTAGAAGACAATATAAAATAAACAGGGAAAAGGGAATCAATATAATAGAAGATTATTCCAGGGTGAGATTGCAGATGAAGCATGATGTCGATGTTTGGAAAAAGTCAAGAGCACAGACGGGAAAAGAATGAATAGAAAATTGGAGATCTTTATGAGCTGTTAATACAAGATCTCTGAATACAAATTTTGTTTATTCAACAAATTTTACCAAGGACCAGAGTTTTTTCAGGGTATTTCTCTAAACTGAAGGGGGAAAAAAGTTCTCATAAAGTGTTTTGAGTCATTAAAACATTTTTTTTTTGTTTTGTTTTGTATTCTCCTCCAGAATGGAACTTCATCTTTGATGATTGCTCAACACAGTCAAGCTGGTGGCTGGGCAAGAAGCCATTAAGAGTAACCAGTCCTCTTCCTCTACCCAGCTGTCAGAGAAGCAAGAAGAAAAGAACCTATATTTGAACCCCTCAAGTATCTTCCTTCATTGTTTATCAACTAACTGGTCCCAGGGATTTGATTCTTCTCCATTTGAGGTTTTATTTTGGTGTCATTGTTTTAATATAGTTACCCACTCACATTTTCATCCTTGGCAAGGCTTTTTTCCCTCTGAAACAGGAGCAGAAGGAAGAGGGTAGGAGTCGGGGTGGAGGGGAAATATTATACTTCTCCAGGAGAGCAGTTCAAGGGATTTACTAGAGGCTCTGAGAGCCAAGTGAATATTGCTTATTCAAATGTAATCTAATCTGCCACCCAGCCCACAAGCAGGGAGGAAGGGGACATATAGTTTCAAAGGGGCCAGACAGCAAAGCGAGAGGAGAGAGAGAGAGAAAAGGTAGTCATTTCCAAGGCATGATCAGGCCTCACTCAAACATAGCAAGTTGCCCTAGGGTAAGACAGACCTGGAGATCAGAGGTCATTTTATCAGTGAGAGTAGATGCACATGGGATTCCTTCCAGTTGATGGAGAAAAGCCTTATACAATTTGGTCCTAGTCTGATATGCTCTTGGAGTTCAGAAATATTATGACATGCTCAGTAGCTCATGGAGCCTGCCAGGCTGTTTGTATGATCTGGCTTCACCCCCCCTTGAAGCCCACACTTGCCAACTGTGAGATATCAGGAAGGTGAAGATTTCCCAAGTAGGACTCACCAATGTTTAAAACCTGAAAACAACCACCAAGTAGTGCATTATATCATATTCAGCCTTCATCACGCAAGAAAGCTTCTCTGACAACTTGGAGGAGGATCAAACATTGCACCAGATTTGGAGGTTGCATACAGATATGCTTGTCATTTTTCCTCTATGCCCACCCTGGACACTTTCAGCTCCAGGGCTGCAGATAGAGGAGAGGGGAGAGTAGATCAGCTGACAGGTACATGTGTAACCTCTTGGGTAGACTACAAGCCCACTGGCCTGGCTTATAAGCATGATGACAATACTGGCAAAGCATCTGGGCTACTTTTATGATTGGGGGAGAGGGACCTTCTCTCTGCAGGGGGTATGAGGCAAAGTGCTTAGAAGTGTTGCAGCCCCATAACTAAGGGATCTGAGATCTGAGGGCACTATCTTTCTCTGAGGGATGAGAGGGGTAAGACTTTGGGATAAGAAGATAGTCCAAAAAGGTAGAGAAAAGCTCATAGAGTATTACTCTAGGTGGAGAGAGAACAGCTTCCCAACCAATTTTTCTACTCTTTTCTTTCTTTTTTTTTTAAATCATGACTCGAAGGAATAACCTGTAAAATAATTTTATGAAAACCATAGAAGCAGAAAAGGCTTAGAGATAGAGCTGGAGTTGGAGACTCTATTGCTTAAACCAGAATGAAAAGAGTTGGGCTGCAACTTTAGTTCTATAAAGTCTTTTTAGATCCTATTTTCCCAAATCCTGGACACATACACACACACACACACACACACACACACACACACACACACACACACACACACACAATAGTATCACCTCAGGATTTGAGAGTCTGGGAACTTTTAACCCAGAATAAACCCAGGTAATCTCTGAACAGGTGTGCTATCTTGGGTCTGTTCCAAATGGATTGCATAGCTGACTGATGTCTTTCTTGGCTGAAACATGGTAAATGAGGAGGAGGGGCAAAGAGTACCTGAACAGGTGAGACAAGATGAGAAACTTGGCAATACATTTGGAATCTGGAGGAATCCTCTGTGTTATACAAATGACTCTACACTACTGCAGAAACATTCCAAGCTGGGAGGATTCAAAAGAACATACAATCATGGGCCTCTCCAGAGGTTATCTTATTCAATTCCCTGAATATGGTTTGGTACTGCTGATACCATCAAAAATGGCTAAAAATTTCTTTTGGTTTTCAACTTTCTAGTTTAGGTGAGTCCATATTCTTTGATAGTATTTCTGCTGGTGATGACCAATAACAGAAAGTTCTACCTCATTTTCAATATAAATCCATCTCACTGCAGTTTAAGACCATTTTCTTCTATTACCCATTTCACTAACAAAAGTTTTCTGGGGATGAATGCTAGACTCAGGATTTTAAAATTTGTAGGTGCCTTAGACAGCATCTAAATATTAATTTTACAGATGAGAAATATTCCACAAAGATTAAATGACTTGATTAAGGTCAAGCAGCTAGTTGAACCTAGAACTCAGACTTTTTCACTCTAATTCCTGTATTTGATCTGCTATATTATTCTGCCTCTCAAGTCTCTGCCTCTTCTTAGCTTGGAGGAAAGATTGTTCCTTATTCCTGGCCTCATTTTATCAAAAGATATAACTTATATGGCTTCTTTCTCTAATTATGATTATTCCATTCCTTGGAAAAATTGGTATACCACTTTGTTGAGGAAATGAACATTTTATTGGAGAGGATGTGTTCAGATGTGTGGTATTGGGATGTATCAGTCGGACTGGATAAATATTTCTCTAAATAGGCTTAGATTTTGGGGAAAATTGTGTTATGAGCTTTTTCCTATTTGATAGTTGTATCAAATGAATTAAAAAAAATAAAATCAAGAACAGTACAATAGTGTATCAGTGTGCATATATGTGTGTAAGATAGTAGAGGAAAGTAGGAAGTGACTTTGCCTTAGTCTCTAGAGTTCTTGAAGTAATTATATGCCTTTGAGTCTCTTGTCTATTTTGTATCACTCCAGGCCACCTCCATGAATCAAAGAGGCTACCAAAGTTTGCACCAGTGGCTATTGTCTTAACTCTATATTATTATTTCTGGCAATGAGTTAGAATCTCTCCCTGTAGAAAATAGTTCACGTGAACATGAATGATATTACTTGATGTTGGCATGATTGTCTTGCCACATATGATTCCTTGCATCTGCAGTAGACTCAAAGGTATTTTTTCCTAGCTCTAGGAAATACTTTTTTCATAGTTTGATTGGTATGGTCAAAGGCATTTTTGAGGGCCAAGGCAAATCTAGTTTCTAATACTATATTCAGATAGGACCTTCATATGGAACCTTGATGAGAATGAATTTCCTCTATGTGAAAGGATGTTAACAAATCGGTACCCATCACATGCCTCTTTCAAAGTTAATTTCTATGCTTGGCCTTCCATATCTGCAATTAAATATGATGAGAGAGGCATTGTAGTTGAAAGACCATACTCCCAGCTTTAAAGCCTCAGTGACAATTGACTGAAGAGAAAAAATAATAATTTCTAAGGGGAAGGAATGACTGGGCAGAAAGCAGGAGGGGGAACAACTTGGTCCCGCCTTCTCGACCTCTTCAATGAGGTCTTCATCGGGTAATTTTTCAAGGGCCTGCAATGCTCACATTGATCCACTGTGTACAAAGTTGCAAAACAAGTTGGCAGGAGCACCAGAGTGTATCAAGTCTATCAGGGAATAAATACATTTATGTTTTTGGTTTAAATGAGTTTAGTCTCTGAGTGGCTTGACAGTCCAAGGAACTCAACTGCTTTTCCCTACCCCAGAAGTCCTTTCTCTCTATGGAGGCTGCCAGTCAATCCTGGTGGCACTGCCAGCCCCTTAGGAAGAGAACCTCCCCCCACCATTGCAGTTCTGTCTTATGACAATGTGTAAATGAAGAGGAGTGAATGTTGGCATGGCTCTGTATGTGTGTGTGTGGTGGGGGGGCAGGTAGCCTCATTGAACTACTAGCCTAGACTTCTTCTCTAATCATCCCCCTCCCCCCCACACACACATAGGGCAAGAACTTTCCAAAGGGTTAGGAGAGAAAGGGAAAGAGCATTTAACTGCCTACTACATTCTAGGTATTGTGCTTAGCGTTTTTCAGATTTGATTCTCACAACAATCCTCAGAAAATTTCAAGTTCTGCATAGAGACAATAATCCTTAATCTCTGACCATCCTGGTGTAGCCTTTGTTTTCTGAAACCTCATCTTCCAAAAGCAATACCTTGTATTCTCATCATCAGATCATAGGCAGAGTCATCAAATGAGTGCCCAAAGAATAGGGTCTCCATGTCTGTCTACTTCAATTCCCTCATTTTTCAGGATAAGTAACTGAGTCTCACAGAGGTTGCAGAAAGTCACACAGTAAGTAAGGAGGCCTCTCAGCATATTGGAAAAGGGAGAAGGTTTTAGAGCCAGGGAAGCTTGGTTCAAATTCAGGGTACTATCTTGGACTTCACTTAATTCTTCAGTTTTCTCCTCTCCATAAAATGATGGAATAGGACCAGGTCATGACAAAGGTCTCTTCGAAGCATCAACTATACTCCCTAGCAGGAGATCTGGTATCCAAACCCAGGTTCCTTAAACCTATATCTCACATTCTTTTCACTCTGCCATATTGCAGAAACTGGTCAATTCTTTATCGTGTTTGTGTGTGTGTGTGTGTGTGTGTGTGTGTATTTCCTCGCTTTTCTTTCTTGGCCTTTGAAAAACACTTCCTCTCTAAGAGTGACTTTGATTGAAGTTTGTAGTTTTAAGGTTCAGCTGTTTTCTAGTTACTTGATATTAGAAAATGTAGCAATTTCTTTCCTTCCCTCCCCACTATCCCTCACCTTAAAATGGAAAAGGTCCTGCCTCCAGCCCTCCTCCTCAACTCCTTCCCTATGCATTGCCATGATTCAAAAGTGACCATATAGCTGCTTCTATCTATTCTTTCCCAATCTTTTCCCAATTCCCATTTGGGTGGAGGCCAGAACTTGGGGGAGGAGTGGAGAAGGCAGTCAGCTGGAGAAGTCTCCTTCAAAGTTATAGCATCTGAAGACAGGGGAGGCAGCTAACTGGAGCATTTGCTCCTGTGACTGCTGCTGGCTTGTTATATATTATATCTATGTCTATGGGGCTGGGGGATGACTCAGGCTGTATGCAGCCATTTGTAACCCATCTCCCAACCTGGATTGCTTATGAAAGAACCTCTTGTATTGGGAAAAAGTGAGCTGAGGAGTCAGTCCAGGGGGAGCCTCCTGAGAAGGTAATTGCCTACTCCCAGGGCCAGCCTCTATGAAATTTATAGCTCTGCTCAATAAAGGGATTGAGCTGTTCCTGGGGGAAACTGGGGTGGGGGGGGGAAGCGATTATTACTAGGGGAAACTGGAGATATGGAACCCAGATGGAATCAGCTGGAGAAGGCAAAATCTGGTCCTTGGAAAATAGGCAAGGAGCTGTCCCTTCTTGTCTAGCAGTGAGATCTTGCCCTTGTTGTTCAGAGCTCTGACACCTTAATGAAAGGAGTTTAAGGTTCTGGACTCCCTTGGTCAAAATTGAACTTAGGGTGGGGGCTTTGAGGTGGCCTAATTTGGAGTTTTGCGGGGGCCCACAGTTGCTCCCTCACACCAGGAATGGGAACTCTTCCCCAGACTAATTGCATTTCATAAATGATTCAAGTCAGATACTCATCCCAGTCCACTTCAGAAGGATTTTTTTTATGATTTTTTTTTTGGTGTGTTATTGCTATTCTGAGAGGAAAGGGAGAACAACAGCAACTCAAAGATGTAATGAAAAAAAGATTGGTTTCAGAGAACTGAGGAGGTCAGAGTTTTGGCCCTAATGCCTAACTTGGAATTTCCCTGTAGGGTAGATGAAAGGCTATCAACCAAGGGCAGAGACCACCCTGTTCTGGGAGTTCACCTGATTGATGCCAGCCCCTGACCTCCCCAACCCCATTTTGGTTTTCTTTGGAAAGGAGAGTGGAGATTATGGGGCTAGTGGCTGCTGCAAGATCGGCTGCCTGGATTGGACAGCATTAGAAGAAGCAGAAAGGTGGCAGGAGCAAATATGGGGGGAGGGATCAGAGAGGGCAGGTGTGTGGAACTGAGCAGTTGCATATTGGAGAAGAGACTTGGACTTGCCAGTGTCCAGAATGCACCAGAGCAGAATCCATGGAAATAGCATAATTTCATCCAACCTAGGAATGAGAGTTCTAGTGTAAGGAAATTTAGGAGACAATTGACCCCTGGCTTAGGCTGATTTTAAAAACAGAGAACATTGGAACTCAAAGATGGGGGTAGGTGGCAATGGGGATAAGGAAGGGGGAGGAGAGGATCAGTACTAGATTGCCAAAAACTTGATCCCTTTTGCAACAGACCATTAGTACGAAGCTGTCCCCTGCCTCAGTGAGGCCCAAATTAATCACTCCTACCTCAAAATTAAAGAAGAAAAACTGGAAACAGGTTCCATTGATTCATGAGTTCCACTTGGAGCTACTCCTAGAGTCTGCAGCTACCCAAGGGAAAGTCACTGGGCAGTGTTTGCTTAGAATAAAAGTAGAAGGGGCCTCTGTGCCTTCAAGGGCTGTGGCTCAGAGCAGATTTGGGTATTTTAAGGGGGTATATTTGTTAAATTCTAGTCAATATCCAAGGGGCTCTGTGTTTACTCCATTAGGAAACCAGATAGAGCTAATCAATGTTAAAAGAACTGTTGTTAACTCCTGAGGGAAAGAGAATAGAAACAACAGCAGTTAAATCAATAGAAAAATTGACCCCCCTCCCACTCAGTCAAGGTGACTGCCAGCAGCCCCTACCTTCTGTAACTCAAGGCTGTTACAGGTGGCCTACCTCTGCTTTGGAAGGAGAGCCTAGCTTTGTGTTCAGAGGTTAGGCCCTATCTTGTTTTGTGGTAGGGACAGGGCCACCATTTCCTAGAAGTTGTTATTCACAAAGGATCTCCCGAAAAACTTCTCCCACCTGAGACAGTTTTAATGTAAGATTCGATGGGAAGAAGCATATACAGTTAACAAATACAGATGAAGTTGGTGGATCTGAACTGTGAGAGTTCATATCTGTCCCATTTCAGGTACACAATTATTGATTCAGCTGAAATCTGTTGCCCTCCTTTTTTTTTTTTTTTAAGTTTTTGCAAGGCAATGGGGTTTAGTGGCTTCCTCAAGGCCACACAGCTAGGTCATTATTAAGTGTCTGAGGCTGGATTTGAACTCAGGTGCTCCTGACTCCAGGGTCAGTGCTCTATCCACTCTACCACCTAGTTGCTCCTACCCTCCTTTTTTGAATGCATTCCACATTGGGAATGGGAACACTGAACACTGAGTTGTATGGGAGGTATGATTTTTCTAGACTTCCTACAGGATTATATATGTTACTTGTAATTTTTATGATATGACAGAATCACAGATCTGGAAAGAACATCAGAGTTCATATGAGTCCCCTCCACCAGATCTCAGTCAGTTGACAAACATTTATAAAGGCTTAGGTGGCACCATAGATTGAGTGCTGGGTGTGAAGTCAGGAAGACTGATCTTCTTGAGTTCAAGTCTGGTCTCAGATACTTCCTAGCTATGTGACCCTGGATAAGTCATTTAATCCTGTTTGCCTCAGTTTCCTCATCTGTAAAATGAGCTGGAGAAATGGCAAACTTCTCTAGCATCTTAGCAAAGAAAAACCCTAAATAGGGTCATGAAGAGTCAGATTCATTCATGCCTAGCCAGGAATGCAAAGAGAAGCAAATAAGCACAAAGATAATGTCTCCCCTTAAGAAATATATATTCTATTGAAGATAACACATAAAAGGGGTGCCAAGGAAGAAATTACCCAACATAGCATCATGATGGAAAAAGGCCAAAGGAGTGAAACATAATGGGAAATAAAGAGATGACTAGACTGAGGCCCCTCCTTAAATGGAGATTCTAGGAGGAACCCTCTATCCTCCAATTAGAGGGATGTGTCTAGGAATTGAGATATGAAATGCAAGGCTAAAGAATTTGAGAGTTTCCCTATTTCAAGCCACTCAGACCCTTGGAGAAGCTTAGCTCATAGGCTTCTCCCATTCTTTCTGGATAGAGACACCTTGTGTTCATTAGTCTGATTTGTGTATAGATCTGATGCTCAGAGAACAATGAATGTTTCCTTCTTCCCTCCCTCCTTCCCTCCCTTCCTTCCTCCTCTTTTTTCTCTTTCTCTCCTCCTCTCTCTTTCAATTCTCTTTCTTTCTTCCTCCTTCAATATTCCTTCCATCCTTCCTTCCTTCCTTCCTTCCTTCCTTCCTTCCTTCCTTCCTTCCTTCCTTCCTTCCTTCCTCCCTCCTTTATTTCTTCCTTCCTCCCCTTTCTTTCTCTTTCTTTCTTTCTTTCTTTCTTTCTTTCTTTCTTTCTTTCTTTCTTTCTTTCTTTCTTTCTTTCTTTCTTTCTTCCTTCCTTCCTTCCTTCCTTCCTCCCTCTCTTTTTTCTCTTTCTATTTCTTTCTCTCTTCTTCTCTTTCGATTTTTCTTTCTCTTTCTCTCTCTTCCTCTTTCAATTTTTTTCCTTCCTTCTTTCCTTCCTTTATTTCCTCCTTCCTTCCTTCCTTCCTTCCTCCCTCCCTCCCTCCTTCCCTCCCTCCCTCCCTCCTTTTCTTTCTTTCCTTCTTTCTTTCTTTCTTTCTTTCTTTCTTTCTTTCTTTCTTTCTTTCTTTCTTTCTTTCTTTCTTTTCCATGTGCAATACAGGATAGAATATTGGATATATGGAGAACAGGTCTTATACTTAAGAAGACTTGTTATCATGTATGAAATGTATGTTAGGAGTAGAAGACTCAGTGCTCCCCCCCGCTTGTCTTTAAAATTCTAAGTTGTGGAGCAGGTCTTGCTTTGTACTGGCAAAAGGAGTCTTTTCACTAAAGTAAAAATGAGTGTAGTTATTATTGCTGTCTGTGGATGGGATGAGGTCGCACTAAGGATCTTTTCTTTTCCTCACTCTTCTGATTCATTCCTTTACTGCTCCCAAAGGAAAAGCTGAGTGAGAATTCCCTTGTAGACAGGAAATGGAACCCATTTTTGCACCATGCCTTATTGGGTGAGGAGAACCAATATGAATATACTATTAATATTGCAAGAACAGAATCACAGAGTGACAAAGCTAGGTGGAACCTTGGGAATGATTTAATCTAAGTCCCTAAACAGGGGCAGATGTAAAACCAGTTCCTATAGACACCTCATTCCTAGTCCAGGAATCTCTTCCTCACCCTATCTGACCCTCCAACTTATAAATATCAAGGGTCCCTCTGAAAATCTAAAATTATTGGCAATTAAAAAAAAGTATGCCACTGGTCCTTTTGCATCAAATTTTGCTATGATGAACCTAAGGGGAGCATCTGGATAGAGGTAAGGGTAAAAAGAGGAGGCAGAAAAGGAGATACTGATTTACCACATGAAGAAACAGGGGGAAAGGTTTTCTATTTCAATGAGGTCCAGAGGCACCTAACTCCTGGAACTGTCCTTGACCCTATCCACATCTTGACTTCTGGGAAAGGAGGGATGGAGGATGCTTTCCTACTTTGGCCCAGGAGGGCCAAAGCTGTCCTATAGCAGGCACGTGTGACACGTAGCTCTCGTCCTTGGCTTCTAGCCCAAGCCTCTGCATCAGGGACAAGGAGGAAAACCAAGGAGGACAAGTGGCTCCTGTGAGTACCCTTCTGCATCGTGTTTTTGACAGAACACTCTTCATAAACTCTGGAACTGCCCATCCTCACCCTGGGTTGAGAGAAGTAATGTTGCTGAGAGGGAAAACAATTAGAAATACAATTAGTGTTATAAAAGCTGGTCATAAATATTTGAATTCTCTCTCTGGAGAGGAGGGACAAGATGACAGCTCACAATTCCTTGTATTGACAAAAGAGGAAACAGTCCATGAAACTGGTCATTTGCCTGGGTGTTTTTATCTATCAGATCCAAGAGGGGGAACAAGGGAAGCATGAATGATTGGATTAGCTGCCCAGCCTCCTTAGGCTTTTGCTGCATCAGCTATATGCAATTACTGCAGCCCACAGGCACACATAGGAACACATACACATAAATGGACTTGCATTCATATATTCACACACACATAGGAACACATACATATATATATTCCTACATGTATACACAAGATAGAATCATCAAATGTCAGATTTGGGAAGGACCTTAGAAATCATTTAATCCAATTCCTACAGAGGAGAAAATGGAGGCTTAAAGGTTATATGATTTGCCCATTGTCCCAAAGCCTGTAAATGATAGAGTTGCAATTTCAGTTCTTGTCTCTGGGCAAATTGGTCTCCTTTCTGTTCCTGATACATAGCATTTCATCATCCACCTAATATTTCTTTGCATTGTCTGGGCCCCCTCACTCTCTCAAGTCCCCTGGGTAGGAATAGTATTTTTTTCTGGTGCCTCTCTGGACCCCTGGTTCCCTTCAAAGTTCACTTCAGCTGTTAGCTCCTTCAAGGGATTTTTCTTAGTATTGTCATCTGTCAGTGCTCACTCTCTATGACCATGTATTTATTTTGTATCTGTCCTACATGTACTTATCTGGGTTGATATTATATTTCCATAATAACAGAAAATAAGCTCCTTTAGGACACGGATTGACTCAATTTCCTATGTGTATTCCAAAAGCCTGGTGCATTTTGTTGTTCAATCGTTTTACAGTTCTATCTGACTCTTCATGACTTCATTTAAGGTTTCCTTGGCAAGGATACTAAACTAGTTTGCCATTTCTTTCTTCAACTCATTTTACAGATGAAGAAACTGAGATCGGTAGGGTTAAGTAACTTGCCCAGGATCCCAGAGCTAGTAAGTGTCTGAGACCAGATATGTACTCAGGGAGATGAGTCTTTTTGACTTTAGACCTAGCACTCTATCCACTATGTCACTTAGCTATCCCATATGAATATTATTGATTGATAGACTGATTCTGATCCCAAATCTAGCACTTTCTCCTACCCTACATTGTATCATCATACACAGACACTTTCATGCATTCACATACACATATGTACATATACATATACATATGTAGACAAAGAGATCAAAACATACACACACACACACACACACACAAACCAAAGAGGAAAACTTGCATTCAGACATTCACATCTGTGCAACTGACAACGCTGCGCATAGGTACATTCCCACTTATGTAAATAATGTAAATAAATGTAAACAAAGAAGGTTGAACCATCTTCATTGAAGGAAGAATTAAAAGGAGGAAGCTCAAAGGAGAGAAAAAACCTTTGGATTAAAAAGCAGAAGATTTGAGTTTGGATATGACTTTGCTCTTTATTATCTGTGTGACCCTAGGAAAGTGACTTAAACTCTTTGGTTCTGTTTTCTCACTTTTCAAAAAAGGACAAAAATTGATGTCCCTTCCAGATCTAAATCCATTGAAATTAACTTCACTCATCTAGGAAAAGACAGATGATAGCTTCTTATAGTCCCTAAGGAGTTTGTGTCTCACCTGGTCCCCTCCTAAGGGACCCAAGACCTATGCAATACTTAGTCCTTTGTGACTAATGCCCTCTGTGATTGGCATCATCACTTATGTTCTGGGCCTTTTTTCCAAGAGCCCATTTGGTTGTTCCTTGGGTGGTCTTGGCTTCACAGAGAGATCAATGTGGTAAAACCTGTTCAGTTGGCAGCTGCTGGACCTACCAACTCCCTGCCCTTTCCTATTCCTCCCTAGTACTCTAGGGCACACTAGGGTCCAGCGGTGAGGTCAGTGTGCACATGTGAAATGCCCAGGGGATGCCATGAAAATTGTCAGATGAGGGTGACCTAAAGGGGAGGTGGTCTGAGAAAGCTGCAGATCATCCATGCCAAAAGAAAAGTGGTAGGCCCTTTGTGGGGGGCGTTGTGCCAGTGTGGCAGATGGGTATGAAAAGTAGCTGCCAAGGGACCAGGGCTGTTTAGAGGACAGTCCTGTGTTCTGGAGGGCAGGACACTTGCTTTCCTGTTGTAATTTCAAGGCCAGTCGGGCAGTTTGTACTTAAGATTAAGTAGATTTTTTTTTTTAATTTTCTTGTGGAAGAGGTCAATGGAAGAGACTTGGAGTGAGGCAAATAGATTCAATGCTGGTTTTTATCAATAATAAGTCGTATGACCTTTAGAATATCATGCCAACTCTCTGAACCTCAGTTTTTCCTTCTATAAAATGTGCATTTATGTGTGCTGGATAATTTCTAAGGTCTTAGACAGTATCAAGATTCTATGATTTTAATAATTTTCATCAGTGAACCTCTGAATTTAGAATCTCAGCATCTTAGAGTTAAAAAGAAACTATTAGTGGTCACCAGTTCATTCTCCCATCAGTGGGGAAATATTTTTGTTACATCCTCAACAAGTCTGTTTTTGAATATCCAGAGTAATAGGGAGATCACTACTTCATAGGATAATCAAATCTCTTGTTGGCTAACTTATTAGATCTTTATTTTTTTTCTATTGAGATATAATCTTTCTGAAACTTCACTCTTTGGTCCCAGTTCTATAGAATAGAACTAAATAAAATGTTACATTCATATATGATATACTGTTAATTTTTTTAAATCACAGAAAATCAGTGTTAAGAGAGATCCTCTAGTCCAACTCATACTTCCATAGGAATTCATTTTTATAGTATCTCCAAATGGGCATACAATCTCTACTATGAGACTTCCACTGAAAGGGAACCAAGGGCATGCTCGTTATTGTTTAACAAGTGACTCTCCAAAAGAAAAAAAGTATACACAACATACCTTTTAAGTTTAATCTGCATTATTGACATTTTTTCAATCACTTTCTTAAGTCTGGATAATGAACAACATTTGTTGGTTTCTCACACAGAAAATTTAGCAAATGGCTCTTATTGACCAGTCTGAACTGGCTGCAGTATTTCCCTTTGGGATATCAAACATCTTTCAAAGTAGCCTATACTACTTTTGGACCACTCTAATTGTTGAGAAATTTTTTCTTACATGGAATTGAAATCTGCCTCTGCAATTTCTACCTTTGTTCCTAGTTCTGCTCCCTAGAGCCAAGTAAAACAACCTAATCCCTCTTCCACATGACAGCCCTTCAAATATATGAAAACAGATAATATGTCTCTCCCAAGTCTTGTCTTCTACAGGCTACATATCCTTGGCTTCACTTCTCATATTGCATAGTTTTCATTCCTCGGATCATCCTGGTAACTGTCTGCTGGACACACTCCAACTTGTCAGTGTCCTTGATTTGTCAATGGGTGAGTTCATCCCATTCACATTCACAGTTATGACTGCCAGCTGTGTATTTCCTTCTACTGTATTCTCTCTCTCTCTCTCTCTCTCTCTCTCTCTCTCTCTCTCTCTCTCTCTCTCTCTCTCACACACGCACACACACACACAAATACACAGTCCCTTCTTAAAAGTTTGTTTTCCTTTTGCTCACTGCCTTCCTAAATCTATTCTTCCTTTTACTACCCCTTTCTCTTATCCTTTTCTTTATCTACTTCCTTGAGAGATTTCTGTACTCAACTAAGTACGTATATATAAAATCTTCCCTCTTTAAACCAGTTCTGGAGAGCAAGCTTTGCCCCATATAATGTAAAAACTTCCTTGTGTGTCTCTTTTATATGAGATATTTTGCCTCATTTTACCCCCCCACCCCGTCCTCTCTCAAAACATCCCTCTTTCTTACCTTTTCAGTTTTTTTGAGATTATTCCAACATAAATAGTTTATATCTAGGTCTTCTGTATACATATAGACTCCTTATAACTTCTCTAATATTGATAAAAAAAACTTAGGAGTTACATGGATCATCTTCCCACACAGGAATATAAATAGTTTAACTTTATTAAGTCTCTTTATGAGTTCTCTTTCATATATATCTTTCTAATGTTTCTTTTGAGTCTTGTATTTGAATGTCAAATTTTCTATCTGTCTCTGGTCTTTTCATCAGGAATGCTTAAAAGTCCTCTATTTCATCAAATATCTATTCCCCCCACCCCAAAAAATTATGCTAGGTTTTGCTAGGTAGGTTATTATTGTTGTAATTCTAGTTCCTTTATCTTTCAGAATAACCTATTCAAACTCCTCTGATCCTTTCATGGGAAAGTTGATAAATCTTGTGTGATCTTGACTGTGACTTCATAGTGCCTGAATGGTTTCCTTTTGATTATTTGCAATATTTTCCTTGATCTAGGCTCTCTGGAGTTTTACTGTAATATTTTTGGGATCTCTTTCAAGAGGTGGTCAGTGAATTCTTTTGATTTCTGTTTTCTCCTTTGCATCTAAGATATCAATGTAATTTTGCTTTATAATTTCTTGAAATGTGATGTCTAGACCTTTTTTTTAAATTATGACTTTCAGGTTCTAATAATTCTTGTTATCTCTCTTCTTGATCTATTTTCCAGATCAGTTTTTTCCACTGAGATATTTCACATTTTCTTCTATTTTTTCATTTTTGACTTTGTTTTATTGTTTCTTGATGTCTCATGGAGTCGTTAACTTCCACTTTCCAAACTTTAATTTTTTGTAATTTTTTTTTTTTTTGGTTTTTGCAAGGCAACAGGGTTAAGTGACTTGCCAGAGGTCACACAGCTAGGTAATTATTAAGTGTCTGAGGTTGGATTTGAACTCAGATCCTCCTGACTTCAGGCAGTGCTCTAACTACTGCACCACCTAGCTGTCCCCCAAACTTTAATTTTTAAGGAATTATTATTTTTTTTTGTAAGGCAAACGGGGTTAAGTGGCTTGCTCAAGGCCACACAGCTAGGTAATTATTAAGTGTCTGAGGCCGGATTTGAACCCAGGTACTCCTGACTCCAGGGCCAGTGCTTTATCCACTATGCCACCTAGCTGCCCCTAGGAATTATTTTCTTTGGCGAATTTTTGTACCTCTTTTTACATTTGAACAATTCTGCTTTTTTTTAGGTTTTTTTTTTTTTTTTTTGCAAGGCAAATGGGGTTAAGTGGCTTGCCCAAGGCCACACAGCTAGGTAATTATTAAGTATCTGAGGCTGGTTTTGAACTCAGGTACTCCTGACTCCAGGGCCGGTGCTCTATCCACTGCACTACCTAGTTGCCCCCACAATTCTGCTTTTTAAGGAGTCATTTTCATCTGTAAAGTTTTGTCCCCAACCCCCCTTTTTAGATAATTTGGCCAATTCTGTTTTTTAGTACTATTTTCTTCATTTTTTGTGCTTCTTCTTACCAAAATGCTGGTTCTTTTTTCCTAATTTTCTTGCATTAATCTTTTCCCCCAATTTTTCTCTAGCACTCATCTCTAACTCTTACAGGAATTCTTGTTGGAAGGGTCTAATTTGCATTTTTTCTTGGAGACTTTGTGTCTGTTTTCATGTTGTTGGCTTCTGAGTTTGTGTCTTGATCTTTCCTGTCACCATAGTAACCATTTATGGTTGCATTCTTTTTTATTGTTTGTTCATTTTTCCAGTCTGTTTTGTGATTTTTTTGAACTTTATGATTAAGTTGGACTCTGTTCACCCAAGTTAGAGAAGCATTATCCTAAGTTTCTAGCTTTTTTGTGCTGTTGTTTTCAGATCTATTTCTGGGGATCTCTAAGTTTTTGGTACTTCCAAGGTGGTGTGATATGGGAGAAGTGTGTTCCCTACTCTCCTGGTTTATGATCTAGTCTTTACTCAGCAAGTGCTCTTGCTCCTTGTAGTCACAAGCATACTCCTCTATAACTGTAATCAGATCTACTGTTCCTCAGTGCTCTTCTCCACCCTAGAAGTGTAACCATGGACCTGCTCCCTTGTGACTCTCCACAAGTACTTCCCTCTGCCTTGGAAATGTGACTCAGAACTGTAATTGGGCAATGAAGTTGCCAAATAGCACATGTCTTAGACCAGAGTTAGCCCAAGGTTTCCTATAATTTCTTTCTGATCAGTTGTTTGACCCTTCCCTCATGCCCCACTTTACTGTTATTGAACAGAGTTCTTCCAAAACTGGGGCTGCCTACTCTCATGGCTGCTTCTAAGTCCCACAGCTGTTATCATTACTGTGTGTTCTCCAGGTTAGTTCCTACCCCAGGGTTATAGATCACAATTATTTGGAGAGAAATGTTAGGAGAGTTTGGCTGGGTTGTTGCCCTATTCTACATGTTGGTTCTTCCCCTTCTATCCTGTACTTATGAAGCTGATTTTCAAACTAAAATCTAAGACTTTATATTTCTACTTGTTGTGTTTCATTTTATTAGATTTAGGTCAATATTCTAGTTTGTCAAATTCTTATTTGGATCCTACCTTTGTCATTCAGTGTATGTTGAACAGCCAACCTTCTTAACTTTTTATCACCTGGAAATTTGATGAACATGCCACCTATGGCTTTATCTAAGTCACTAATAAAATTTTAAGCATCTCAGGGTCAAGTATAGATCTCTGGGGCACCACTGAAAACTGACCACTTGACAAATTGACTTTGAACCACTAACTACTACTTTGAGTTTGATTATTCAACTAGTTTATGAATCCATCTGTCTCTATCTGCTGCTTTCCTCTGATCTACCAGTGTTATAACCCTGTGAAAAGAGCAAATACATATATTCTGATATAACTTGGCCTTGATGAAGCCATGATGGCTTTTTTAAACTGCTTCCTATACTTATATTAATTTAACCACAACTTGAATAATCTTTTCTAGAGAGTCTTCATTATTCAAACTCAAGACCACTGGTCTATAGTTTACCGACTCTATTCTCTTTCCTTTTTTTTGGAAATTAGAGGGGTGGCTAGGTGGTGCAGTGGATAGAGTACCGGCCCTGGAGTCAGGAGTACCTGAGTTCAAATCTGGCCTCAGACACTTAATAATTACCTAGCTGTGTGGCCTTGGGCAAGCCACTTAACCCCTTTTTGCCTTGCAAAAAAACCTAAAAAAAAAAAGGAAATTAGAACAATTGTTCTTCTGAAGTCCTATGGCACCTCTTCTAGGTCTCATATTTTTTTCAAATATCATATTCAGTAGCTTAGCAGTTGCATCTGCTGGTTCTTTTGGTAACTATATATGCAATTAATTCAGTCCAATTAACTTCAATTCATCAAGGGCTGTTAAAGTATTCTCATACTATCTTCTAATTTATTTTGGGTATTTACTCCCTCCCATCCTGAACTTGTACTATTGATTTTTTGAACTAAAGAGAACTTTACATTTATTCATTTTAAATTTCATCTTACTTTATTTGAGGCTTTGTTTTAATCTAACTAGAGCATTTTGTATCCTATCTTTATCATTGTTTATTAATTAACCCTTCTGATTTTGTTTAATCATAGATTCATGGAATTTAAAATTTGAAGGGGCCTCAGAGAACTAATCCAACTCCCTTATTTAACAGAGGAAGAAACCAAAGCTACAAGTTAAGGAACTTGCCGGGGTCATATAGCAAGTGAGTAAGGAGTAATAGAGGCAGAATTGAAATTCAGTGCTCTGATCCCAAATCCTATCCTTTTTATATTACAACATGTTCATTCAAATTAGTAATAAAAATCATGGAGCAAAACAGGGTCAAATAGAGAGCCCTGTTGAGGACTACTAGACTTTCCATCTTGACTGACACTGATCCATTCAGCCTCCTGAACCTAATGGATTGTTGACCAGTCAACAGCTCTCTATCATGTCCAAAATCTTATCATGATGGACTTTGTTAAATGGGCCTTGCTAAAATATAGATATACTATGTCTATAACATTCCCTTGGGCTAGCAGTCTGCTAACCATTTACAAAAAATGAGGACAATGCTCCTCAGGACCTGAAACAGTGCTTTGTGTGACTTGCTTTTGTCAAGCTGAATACCTTCATATAACTTGCTATTTTTAATTTTTAAAAAATATAAAATATATAGGAGAGACAGAATAACATAAAGTGATTAGAAAGTAGACCTTATAATTAGGAAAAACTGGTTCCCAGTCTTCCTTCTGTCACATACTGATTTTGTGACAGTAGGCAAATAACTTAACTTTCTTTAAGACTATAAGATATAATTAAGTTGTTGATCTATGAAAGGAATTTCCCAATCAATGAATTGCAGGTCTGGAGCAGGAAATATTGTATATCAAATCTCAAAAGTCTTAGTGGAATTTTAGGCTATGGAACTATAAAAGTACATTAAAAATTTTGGAATGTGCTACCTATATTTAAGTCCTGCCAGGACTGAAGAAAAAGAACTCAGATATAGACTGACCAGAATATACTGAGATGGGATTAATATTTTCTTTGATCTGGGTAATCCATTTCTCTTAATGCAGTCTAAGGTTATGTTAGTTCTTATTTTTATTAACCTCATTACACTGTGAGCCCATAGTGAAACAGTTGTCAACCAAAATCCCGAATCAACTTCTGCTAAATTGATTACTCTGTCTTACATTTAAACTGCTGTGTTCTTGCACCAAAAGCTCCATCTTTATACTTATCTTTTAAGATTTCATCTTGTTCTCAGGTCAGAATTTTAGACTCTAGAGATATGTTTGAATCTTGATTTGGTTGTCCATTGTTTACTACTCTTTCCAACTTTGCATATTTTTCATTTGAATCAACCATGTATTCAAGGCAATCCATAATTAAAAAAAAAGAAAAGAAAAGAAAGGCGCAGGACCAATGACAGTCTTGTGGCATCCTACCAGAGACTTCTTATCTTGACATCAAGTCAATAATGAACACTCTTTATTTACTTAATGATCAAATTTCTTAAAACAAAGCACTTTTCTCCTCCATTAGCTCCCTCTAAATTTGCTCTTCCTTGACTCTTCTCCTCTGCTCTTTTTCTTGTCCATCTGCTGTTTGTACTTTGAGCATCATTTTAGTCCCTCTCAGTCTCTAACTAATCTCCTTCCTGTTCACCTTCCACAAGTATATCCCAGAAACTTTGAGACTCTAAAACAGGTAGCATATGTGTAAACAACATTACAGGTGAATTCAATTCAGCATATATCTTTAGAACTCAGTTTTGGATCTAAAAAGATAGATTACATTGAACTCTGTCCTCAGGGAACTTACAGCCTCTCTGGGATTCAGTTTCTACACCTGTAACAAAGGGTTTGTACTAACTGATCTCTAAGATGATTCTATGAATCAAGGCTATTGGGGAAAATAAGACAAATAACACTATAAACTGCTACATGAGTAAGTGCCTAGGTAAATGACAACAACAGCCACAAATTACCTTTCTATTAGTCTTAGTACAATTTAAAACTTTAATCAAACTGTATGACAAGCAGAGTGGAAACATGCAAGTAATTTTGGACTCAAAGTCAGGAGACCCAAATTTAAATCTTGACAACTGTGTGGCCTATTTGACCATAGCCAACTCATGTAACTTCCCTTGAAATGTATTTCCTCATTTGTAAAATGGGAACCAGATCATTCACACCCCTTAAATCACAGGGTGGTTGTGAGGAAAGTGCTTTTTAAAGCACCCTGTAAATGCAAGTAATGATTACAAAGTACATCAGGTACAAATGATAAGCATACTGATAAATTCAGAGAAGCAGGAGAATTTCCTAGGGTGAACTGGTCTGGGAAGGCTTAATGGAAGATCACAGAATCAGCCATCTTGAGCTGGAAGGGAACTTGTGGCCATCTAAACCAAATCCCTTACTCTGGTCCAGAGAAGTTAGGGACAGTTGGGATTTGAATCCAGGTCATGTGGAGATAGAACCTGAGCCTGAAGCATGGGCTGGATTTCTCTAGGAGAAGAAAATGATCTGCATGTAGTGCTTTGTCCTTGTTCAGTCATAACCCCATGTGAGAAATTCTTTTTTTTTTTTTAGGATTTTGCAAGGCAATGGGGTTAAGTTTGAGAAATTCTTGACAAAAATACTAGAATACTTTGCCATTCCCTTCTCCAGCTCACTTGACAGATGAGGAAACTGAGGCAAACAGGGTATTTAACCTGCTCAGGGTCAAACAGCTTGTGTCTGGGGCCAGATTCAAACTCAAGAAGATGAAACTTCTGCACTCCATACAGGTCTGGCACTCTATCCACAGCACACCTAACCTAAGTACTAGCTGCGATATTTTAAGGTCCAGGAAAGAGAAGCCCTTCTTCCATTCCCTCACCTCCCTCCTTCCTCAGCTACAGAGTTTCCCAAAGTAAAAATGAGAGAACTGGAAGGGTGGGGTGCAAGAGGAAAACAGGATAAAAACTATACACAGTTTTCCAGAAATGCTCTTTCCCTCAATTTTATAGAATGTTATTCAGAGCTGGAGGGGACCTTGTGGTTCTTAAGTCTAAACTCCTCAGTTGAACATGAAGAAATAGGCCTAGAAAAGTGAAGGGACTAGTCCAAGGTCATTCATGAAGTCAGTTAAGGATAAAGTCCATTGTCTTTGGTTGAGCTAAGGAAAGGTTGAAGAAGGTAGAGAACTAAAGGGGGAAGGGTTTTGGTGATGATTGGGTAGTGGTGCTGGTGGTGGTGGTGGAGAGGTGGTTTGAAATCTGGCCATCATGCTCTCTGTTTTAGTACTTCAGTAACTGAGTTCTTTGTTTAGTAATGCTGGGCCTGGGTCTCCTGGCAGAAGTAACAGCTCTTCCCTTGTATTGAGGCTGGGAGAGGTGAGAGAGTGGGGAAATGGGGAGATGCAATCTAAGCTCTTAAGAAATGACTGCCAGTTGCCTGGCTTGAACAGTGGAGTCTCTGATCAATAGTCAGCTTTCATTGATCTCTTCCCTGGCTGTAATGAAGTGACAGAGGACCCTGCATAAGATTCCCCTTACTCCCAGGCACAGACAGCACCTCGTTAGCTCCCTGGATCTTTCCTCTGGTCCCTTGCGGTCTAGTATCTGAAAATTGTGTGTGTGTGTGTGTGTGTGTGTGTGTGTGTGTGTGTGTGTGTGTGTTGGAAGGGTAGATAAGAGAGTCAGGAATCAAGGCAAAACTCCAAGACTTTGAAGTCTGGACTCAGCAAGGGGTCCAGATGTTCACGTTTCTACCTGAGACACCAGAAACCAGATCTGGTCACCCGAATCTGCACTAGGAAAAAGAATAAATATAAAATAAAGCAAAAACCAAACAAACCACCATACACTTTCTCTCTTTGTCCCTTTATCATCCCCCTTTCTCCTCATAAAGAAAACAGAATCATAAGGGTCTTATAAAGCTCCTCAGGATTCTTGAAGAGGAGCACACTGTCCAAATGCTTCTTGCTGCAAGATTCAATCTCTATTTTCTCAGGAAAGGAGATTCCTCTTTTAATTATGATCATCATCAGATCCTCCATTGTTTCAGTTTAGCATTCTAGCTAGGAACAATTTAAGCCTTAACTACTTTTGCTTTCTAATCTGTGTGGGTGTGAGGGAGGAGGGGAGGGGAGTGAAAAATAAGAGAATTGAGAATGTGGATTAGGAGTGAACTCAATTTTTAAAAATCTCAGTTGAGCTGAGTGATGGGAAGAAGCTCAGACCTCCTCATTAGGAGCTACATATACAATAATCTGTGATGGAAAGAGCCAGAGGAAACCGGGCAGAGTCCCAACTCTAATTGTTCCTCATTAGGGCCACTGCTTACTTGTGTGAAGACTTGGGCAAGTCACGTAGTTTCCCTGAGCCTCATTTTCTTTATTTGTATTAAAAAAGGCATTAATCTGAATGATCTTGTTGACTCTTTTCAATTCTGTCACAATTCCCTATGATTCCTGCAGTACCTTCAAGTTCATAGAGGGAGATTAGAAATTGGGTGAAATGCCCTGAGCCAGCTACCATAGTATCCAAGATGAGGGTAGAATGAAAGCTTTATATTTCAGAGAAAGCAGATGATGTAATATAGGAATCTTTGAAGGGCCAGCCTATACCTTGGGCACAGAGCTTTTCAGAGGGTTCCAGCCCAGTTTGATCGCCCCCATTTATAAATTCTTTGATTTTTATTTTCCACTTCTCTCAATTAGCAACAGAGAGCATATTGCCTTGTACTGAAGTTTAGTATGGTGTTAGGGAAAGAGCACTGAGCCGGAAGACAAGAGACCTTGGTTTGAACCTTTTCAGTCATTTTTCAGATATGTCTGCCTCTTCTTGACCCCATTTGGGGTTTTCTTGGCAAAAATACTGAAGTGGTTTGCCATTTCCTTCTCTAGTTCATTTTACAGATGTCTAGGCTTTGTCATTAACTTGGTATGTAACCTTGGGTAAGGACAGCTGGGTGGTATAATGGAGAGAACACTATTTCTGGAGTCAGGAATAACTGAGTTCAAATAGGACATTGGTAAGTGTGACCTTGGGTAAATCACTTAACTCTGCCTCAGTTTCCACATTTGTAAAATGAGGGGGGAGAAAGAAATGGTAAATCATTCCAGGATCTTTGCTTTAAAAAACAAAAACAAAAAAAAATTCAAAAGGGGTCATGAAGAATTGGACAAGGCTGAAAAACAACTAAACAGCAACAACCTTGGGAAAGTCACTCAAATTCCAGAAAGTCCTGAAATCAAATCTTGCCTCAGTTCCTCTACTTTGGGTCTTTGGGCAGATCACTTTTATTGAGGTTCAGTGAATTATATGATGGCATTAATTTTGCAAAACCTTTTACATACATTATCTCACTTAATCCTAAACAACTTTCCAAACTGTTGTGAAGTAGTTGTGAGGATTAAATTAGATGATGTATGTAAAGTGCTTTGCATATTTTAATTCAGCATCATATAGCTTACTGGAGCTTAGTTGCCTTACTCGATAAAACAAGAGCTTAAGATTAGGTGATCTCTAAGGGCCCTTGCACTGGAAGCAATCTATGAGTCAATCCAGATGAACTGCCTGTTGGGAGAGATGTTAAACCTTGGAAGAGACTATCATAAGCAGTATGAAATCTCCTTCCCTGGTGATATAAAAACACTTTTAAAACCTCCATCTGCCTGGGGGTAATTTTAGAGCAAATCTGCCTGGAGGCAGGGGGTTGGACAAGATGACCCCCCCTGGAATCCACTTTGGAATCTGCAAGACTCTGATTATCTGGATTGCCTCCTTCCTAAATGTTGACATGCAAGCCCACCCTTCCCCATACTCACGCATTCATGCAAGCATGTGTACATGAAGCCAGGCTTGTTTTGCTCATCTTCGGTTGGCAGCTGCTGTTCTGGGAGCCCTCTCTACTGAGCCCTTCCTCAGAAATGTATTAGACGGCACAGCATTCCCCTCATAAAAATACAATAAACAGCCCTGCTGGCGGCCAGAGCCCGGGTAATGACTCTAACCCAGTGGCATTCTTGGAAGGGCCTCTTCAGAAATGAAGCTGAGAAGACTTAACGGAAATCTTTGGGGTAATTAGGTTGCTAGAGTGTAGAAACCTTTTAAATCATTGAAAGTCAGAGAGGATCTGGTCTCTAAATCATATATCAGTCCCTTATTTGTGCCCTGGCTTATTGGCTGCTCTTTCCGACTGTTTCCTCCTCTCCTCTCCTTTCCTTCCCACTGGTGGAATCAGACATGAGTCGCATGATGCTGCCCCCCACCCTCCTCCCTATATAGGCACATCCACAGAGAGCCAACCTGACCCACTTAAGGAAGTCTGTTCTTTGGGTGTTAGAGGGAGGATGGAGTTCTTCTTAGTAGAGAAGGGGAGGTAAAACTAGGAAGACAGTCTCCTGGCCGAAAGGGGGAATGGTAACAGTCATAGAGAGAGGATGACCTCTTGGAATCTGATTTTTTAGGTGAAGTCACTTAAATGAAAAAATAAGCAGGCCTGGTCCCTTCCTTCCTGCTTCTCTCTTCCTCAGCCTCAGCTCCAACATCTATCCATCTGAGCCTACCTGAGCTACTTAAAGGAGATCTGTTAATAAAGGAGAAGTGAGAATGGAGGTGAAAATGAAAGCCCGCTGGCCTTGATGGGACAGGCCCTGGCTCTGGCGCCTCTCCCCTTCCTGATTCTTGGGGAGGCCTCCGCCAACCAACAGACTTCGGCGAGTGGAGCAGAGCTAGGTCAAACTGCAGCTAAAGAGAAGAAAAGCAATCAGGGGATTCATAGGCCTCGGTGGCACGGAGCCCTTCAGGGCATTTTAGGGAAAGTAGATTAAGAAATCTTTTTCCAGATAAGAGAGGCCTGTAAAGAGGCCAAAAGAAAGGGAAAAAACACCCCCCTTTGATCACAGGGGATTGTAATTACTCAGATATTGATTGGGATAATAAGTTTGCAAAAACTCCAGAGGAGAAAGGATATTCCTCCAGGTGTTTTGCTTTTTTTACAGGATTTTCTGAGCTCTCCAGTGGAAAGTTAAAAGGCAGTAATGGCAGCCTTGGCCTTGAGCCCCAGAAATAACGCTGACATTTATATGGGTGTTGAGGTTTGCAAAGGCTTTCAGTAATTACCTCTTTGATGCTTTCAATAGCCCTGTGAAGTAGGTTCTATTATTACCCCCATTTTACAGATGAGGATATTTTCATAACAATAGCTATAGAGCTCCTTAGGTTCTGCAAAATGCATTACCTATATTATCTTATTTGATCCTCACAACAGCCCTGGGAAGGAGATGCTATAATTATTCATTTCCATCTATTTATAGGTGAGAAATTGATTTTGAGAGTGATTATGCAACTTGTCCAGCCAGGGTCAGATTTTGTATTTATTTGTTTTTGTAAATGTTGTCTATGTCTCTATCCCCAAAAGAATGCAAACTCTATGAAGACTGGGACTGTCAATAAGTTAAAATTAAGGTTTATTAAACATCTATTATGTGCCAGTTACTAAATTAGGTCCTGAGGAAAATAGGACAAAAGTTGAAGGACCTTGCCCTGGAGGAGATTACATTCTATGGGGGGGACAGAGGATATATATGGGTATGTAAGGTAGGTACGTATGTAGGTAAACAAATAAAGATAAATCAAATAACACCAGCAAATACTTAAGTGATACTTTAATATTTGCCAAATACTTTACCTTTGTTCTGTGACCTGATCCTCACCACAAGTCTATGAAGTAGGTGCCATTATTATCTCCATTTTACAGATGAGGAAACTGAGGCTGAGGGGGCATCAAATGGATTGTGTAAGGTTTTGCAGATAATAAGTCTGATCTACCTTACTCCAGATTCACTCCTCTCTCCACTTGCCACCGAACTGGCTAAGGTAATTTGTGGGGAGAGATAGTCTTAGGGACCAGGGAAGCAAGATGATTCTTGAAGGAAATTAGGGATTCCAGGGTAAGAAGGGAGGAGGGAGTGCATTCTAGGTCTGGAAGACAGCCTGGGCAAAAGCCGGGATGAGTTGATGTGTCTGAGTAACAATAAGGCTAATTTGGCTGGCCCAAGTGTGCATGAAAGGGAATGAAATGTAATAAAACTAGAAAGGTAGGGTGGGAGCAGGCTGGGAAGGCTGTAAATGTCAAATAGAGGAGTTTATATTTGATCTTAGAGGTAATAATAGAGAATCACTGGGGTCTGAGTGGGAGAATGACATCATCATATCTGCCTCTTTAGGAAAATCACTTTGGCAGTTATAGGGAGCAAGACCTTGAACTAGCATGGTGGTTGTGTGGGTAAAGAGGAGGGACTGTGCCAGGAATGTTGTGAAGAAAGAAATGACATTATTTGGCCACTGACTGACTATGTGGGATGAAGGTCATGGGTATCCAACCTTTTAGCTCTTCTGGGCCCCATTGCCCAAGAAAAACTTGTGAAGGGCCACATTTAGAATTTAGTATTTATTTATGACTATATTATAATCCATATTACCAATGAGTTTTGTAATGATGTCGAATGAATGGGCTTTGAGGGCTGCATAAGGCCTGTAGGTCAAGGGTTCGGCACAACTCCCTAGACATCTGTTGCTTATCCTTTATTCTTGAAGAAGACTATGACATCAGGGAAGTGATGCCATGATATGCATGTGAATTGGATTTGAGTGAGGGGAATGCTGTGCTAAGTCACCAGCCTCCCTTTCTCCTTCAGAGTCATCTGGGTCCAGTGACTAGATATGAATCAGGATGACTGGAGCCCTGGTTGTGAGACAATCAGGGTTAAGTGACTTGTTCAAGTCACACAACTAGTAAGTGTGAAGTGTGTGAGGTCAGCTCTGAACTCCGGTCCTTTTGACTCGAGGGCCAGTGCTCTATTACTGTGCCACCTAGCCTGTGTGATCCGGGGGAAATTATTTAACTGCTCTGTGCTATGGTTTCCTCATTTGTAAAATCAGGATAAAAATAACATCAATCTCCCAGGTTCGTTGTGAGGATAAATAGAGATAATATTTGAAAAGTACTTCAAAGCATTATATAAATGTTGTCCACCTATCCACCCACACACTCACCCACCTACCCATCCATCCACTTATCCCTCTATCCATTTCTGTCTACATCTCTCTCTCTCTCTCTCTCTCTCTCTCTCTCTCTCTCTCTCTCTCTCTCTCTCTCTCTCTCCCCCCCTATCATGAACATTTTAAAGATAAAACCAAAGTTTTAAACCTAGTACTTAGAAGGATTGGTGGTGTCTCCAACAGAAACAGAAATCCAGAAGAAAGGGGGTCTGGAGAAAGATGACGAATTCTGTTTGGACATGTGTTGGTTTGAGATACTCAAAGGACAACCAATTCAAATTTGTCTTTGAATTTCTGGTGCCTATCATGGAACTGGAGCTTGATAAATTTATGTTGAATGAATGAATGAAGGGTCACAACGGAGACTGAAGGTGGCAGGTTGGAAGATTCTCTCTCTCTTCCATATTCTGCCAAAGGAGAAAAATATCAGGACTCTGACTTGTCTTCTGTCTCAGGAGATAAATGAGACTGAAGTGGGTAGCCTGGGAAAAATAGAAGTTGGGAAAATACCCTAATCTCTCAGCTTAACTATGGACAAAGTTGAGCGAATAGGAAATAGCTACCAAGTTAGTGAGGAGAGATTGAGACCAAGAGCCATCTTGTTTGGGTCTAAGTAGGGGTAACAGAATATCCAGGGCAGCTGATACCAGTGCAGTTAAGCAGGGATGTAAATATTAGCACTAGCATTATGTGAAAGGTCTTTAAAGAATATAAACAATCTGGCCCAGGGAGAATGAGGGAGATCCAAGAAACTAAGCAGAGGCAGGCAGAGTCATCAGAGCTGCTTGGAGGAATATGGCATGATGAATTGCCAGGAAACTTTCGCCTAAAAAGGAAGGTCTCATCAAATATATCTGTGGCAGACAGAAGGCAAGGGAGAAAATTGGTCTCTTGGAAAAAAAAGTGCCCTAGTGAAGCTGGAGACTGAGGAGATAGCGGAGAGCTTCTTTAGGTATGGGGAAGGACAGGGAGAGGGGATGCTGAATGGGAAGCTGGTGAACAGCCCATGTCTGGCTAATGATGATCCTTTCATTATTAGGCTGCTTATGGCCTATGATAATAATAGCAGTGATTATTAGAGACTAGTCCTGAGCACCTCCTCAAGTGCTCAAGGACTCTTTCTTAGCAACCCCCCCTCCCCCCAGAGGAGCTCTCCTGGCTCTCCTCTTCCTATGCCTTATAATCTCCTTCTTGGTTAAGAGGTATCATGTGTAATGGGAAGAGTGCTGGCTTTGGAGTCTGGGGGAGAGCTAGGTTTGAATCTTGACTCTGATGCTTAACTAGCTGTGAGCCTCCGGGCAAGATGCTGAAGTTCTCTTAAATTCTCCCATTAAAATGGGAATAATAATAATACTTGTAATATTTACCCTAGGGGTGGTTGGGAAGAAA
Source organism: Macrotis lagotis (assembly GCF_037893015.1). Taxonomy (NCBI): domain Eukaryota; kingdom Metazoa; phylum Chordata; class Mammalia; order Peramelemorphia; family Peramelidae; genus Macrotis; species Macrotis lagotis. The sequence continues at coordinate 793,400,465 of NC_133658.1, forward strand.
TTAGAAAGTGTTTTGTAAACCTTATCAAATGAGATGATATTTCTAAAGTGCTTAGCTCAGTATTTGGGACATAGTAATGTTTATTTCTTCCCCCCTTGCTATTTTGGTAGTGGAAATATGAGATGCTTTTACAAGTTTTTAAAAAGGAGTAGGAGTTTTTTTCTTTCTCTCACTTTTTTTTTTGTGATACCCAAGGTCATACAGTTAGTATCATATCAAGTTATCTGAGACCCAATTTGAACTCAGGTCCTCCTTACTCCAGGGTCAGTGCTCTATCCATTGGGTCTCCTAGATGTCCCAGGATTTCTTAAGTTAGTGTTTCTTTTGTTTTTTGGATGAGGGAAGCAGGGAGGGAAGGGTTGCCAGAGTAGAAATTCTTATGAAGCTAGGAGACTTAAATGATTTGCCCATGGTTTCTCTGCTATTGGGAAGCTAAGTGGTGAATTAGAGAGAATGCCAAGTTGGAGTCAGTAAGACTCGTCTTCCTGAGTTCAAATAGTAGCTGTGTGACCCTGGGCAAGTCACTTAATGATGTTTGCCTCTGTTTCCTCATCTGTAAAAGAGAGCTGGAGAAGGAAATAGCAAACCATCTCAGTATCTTTGCCAAGAAATAGGCTCATAAAGAATCACAGATGAATAAAAAAATGAATGAATAAAAACAAAAAATCAGCTACAATGTGATGGAAGCAGGATTTGAGCATAGTTATATATGGAGACTTAGGATCATATTAAAGTTGGAAAGGATATCAAGGGTTATCTACTCCAAACACTTCCTGTTATAATTGAGGAAATTAAAGACTAGGGAGATTGACTCCTTTGTCTAATATCACCCAGAAAGTAAGCATCGGAACCCAGATTTTACTGATACCAGGGACCTTCTTATTTCCATTGTCTTTTTGACTTCAACTATGCCCCTCTCTATCCATTTTATCACACTGCTTCTCATAAGGGTTTAAAAGTTTGAATTCCTCCACTTGGACGTCTTAAGTTTATTTTTTTAATAAACACCAGGTTCCTGGCTAAGCTTGGGTTTGTTTGCATAAAGGTTGGGGTACAGGAGAGAAAAATGGGTTTACATGGATACAGAGATTGAGGTAACTGAACAAGACCAGAAAAAAATGTACAGTATTTTAGCTGACCTACTCCTCCTGCATGTAGCGTGGGAACTAAACCACCTCCTATATTGGCAACCCAAAAAGAATGCAGGAAAGGTTACTGGAATTAACTCACCTACTCTAAACCTCAGTTGCCTTATCTGAAGACTTCAATTCTTTATCCTAGGATAGATTTGAGGCAGCCAAGAAAATCAACACTGGGCAATGTGCCAAAGGGAGTCAGGTTGTAGGAAGCTTAACATATTCTGCTTCATCTTTCTCACTACTGATTTTCTTTATCTGTGAATATGGTGGACTTTGAGTAGAATAACTGAAGGCTGAAATTCTGAGAAGAATGAAGGGAAATATGGTATAGTATGTTTAGAGCTGAAAGAAATCTTGAAGCCCTTTCCAAATGTCCCATTTTATGGGTGAGGGATTGCAAACCCTGTGAGATATAATTAATAACCAGCTGTACTATTGTGCCCAGTCCTGACTGACTCATCATGACCTCATTTGGAATTTTCTTGGCAAAGATTCTAGAGTGGTTTGCTATTTCCTTCATTTGACAGATAACAAAACTGAGGTAACTAGGGTTATATGACTTGTCCAGGGTCACACAACCAGGACATATTTGAGGTCGTATTTGAACTTGGGAAAATGAGTCTTTCTGATTCCACACCCAGAGCTCTAGCTTCCAATTGACCTGGGTCAGTAAGGGGCAGAGATGGAATTTGAGCTGGAAGGGATCTTAGAGGATTTTTTTGGCTCATCTCATCTGATGAGGAGATCTGGAATTCAGGGAGAAGAACTGAGATGCACAAAGTAACTAAGTATATTGGTGATACACTCACAAATAGCATGCCATTCTCATAAATGCTGTGTTATGTTTTCTTAAAGAAGAAAAATTATTTATTGAAAAATGTTTTATTAATATCTTTTTAAAAATCAGTTTCATCTGCTGATATATCTCTCCCACTCCCACCCAGAAAGGCATCCTTAGAACCCAACTCAGGAAAACTAACCAAGAAACCAATGCATTCCCACAATGTTTCATGTCCATAGTCCCCCACACTTGTACAGAGAATGATAGGAAGTGCTTTCTCATTTCTCATTTTCTGAGTCAAGGTTAATCAGCATCAATTAAAAAAAAGAATCAAATTATCATAGATGTAAAGCTGTAGCAGACCTTGAGGTCAGTGAGGTTATCTAATTCCCTTATTTTACAGAGGCAGCCTTAGAGAGGTTAATTGACTTTTACACAATACAAGTACAGTTAAAAGATAGGATTTGAATCCTGGTCTTTCTGGTTATAAAGTCCACCATTTTAACAGTTTCACCATGTTGCTGCTTCTTGTTCTTTCCATTGACATCACAACACATTGGGTATATTGCTCTCTAGGTTGTAGCAGTTTCAAAAATATAGCTGAGGCAGGATGTTGATGTTCAGGGGAGGCTGAGAAGTGAGAGTCTTGAGTCCAGAATCTGGCTGCCCATGTGATTCACCATTGATGTTCTGTCTTAAGAAGAGCCGAGGAAAACCCCTTCTTCCCTGGGAGCCAAGTGGAATTTGAAAGCCTACATGCTTTTTGAGTACAAATCCCTCTCCTATGACTCTCTCCTCCGACCCAAAGACATGGGATAATCCTCTTCTTCCTGCCTGGCTTCATTAGGGC